>NC_025999.2:31240926-31273106 GCF_000442705.2 Elaeis guineensis | reverse complement strand
GGGGTATTTTATACCCAACACTTTTGATATGATTTACATATTTGTGGATATATAGTGTAGAAAAAGAATTAAACATAATTTTAGAGAGATTGAATATTTTTAACTGATATAATAAAATATGTTTAGGATTCAATAAGATATAATTATTCTAATTATCATATTTTTATTGGCTAATAGCCGCTCGCTATGTTTTTTTTAACAGATATGTAGTATTGAGTGTCCTCATGGGTCACATGATTCATTTACCGGATATGAATAACATTGAATTTGTACGATAATCGGGTGTTGCGCTTATATAGGTGTTTCTGGATCTTATTATGCGTGCTCCGGGCCACCCGAAAGAATACAGAAAAGAGAGAGATAGAGTGGGTGCTTGTAGGAAATTAATGGGTACCTAGGAATTGTGAAGTGGAGCTAGGTAGTGGCGGTGGCTATTGCTGTAGCAGTTGTGCTCTGTGTAGTGGCGGTGGCATTACCCCTATTACTAGCTTATTGTCCCGTGTTCTCATTGTTCTCTCTACCAATAGTTTCTCTAGCTCCTAAATCTCATTATTCTCTTATCAATAGTTTCTCTAGCTCCTAAATCTCCATCTTCACAACGGCATGGCGGTGGCTATTGCTGTAAGCAGTTGACCATCATCTCCGGCAGCGATAGAGCCTGCCATCAAATATTGAAGGAATAAAATAATCATTTATTAATAATTTTTTAAATAAAATATTTATAATAAATAATAAAATAAAAAATATATATATTAAAAAATATTAATAAATATTTAATTATATATAAATATAAATAAGTAAAAAATATTATTTTATATCTTCTATAAAATAATTTTGATTGTGTAAAAATCTTAATAATCTTTTTCACATTAAAAATTGAAGAATAAATAAAGAGTTAAGATTAAATAAATAATTATTTTTTTAAAAAAAATATTATTTTAAATAAAAATTAATATATAAATTTATTATATGATTTTTTTTTAAAATTAATAGATTCATAATGTGTGTAAGATTAAAATATATGGAGATCTATTATATATATATATATATATATATATATATAAATATTTTTTAATTTTTTGAAGGAGGCAGTGACCTTCTAATCTCTCTTACGGTCCGCCGCTAAAATTCTCTGGGCTCCAATTTCTCATCCGCCTGAATGAATGCGCTCGCAATCTGCTGCCTGCCCGGGGTTCAATGTGCAAAGATGAGCAAGATGGATCGGGGGGTGTCGACGGTGAAACGGATAGGACACACTGCACAGATATGCCAAGTGATCAATGGGATGCAGCAAACAAAAGGAGGTGGAGGACGATCGTCCTCGATGTCATTGTCAATGCCATGCTCCGCCGCATTGATGCTGGCACCACCTTCGGCATGGCCAATATCTGTCCGTACTCCTCTCTCTCTCTCTCTCTCTCTCTCCCCCTCTCATCTCACTCTGTCTTCCTTCTTTTTTTTTCCCAACATGACCTTTGTGTTCCAGTTTGTCTCTTGGCCAAGCGTTACTATTTAGGTAAAATTATCTTTAAGTTATGAATTAAAAATATTAGATAAAAATAAACTTCAAATATAAATATATATTTTTTAAATTATTAAAATCATATTTGATTGAGAGGAGTTAGACTATCAAATAGGGTTATAGGAAGTGCGAATGTGATGATCCAAACCCAAATCCAATTGAGAAGACCCAAATTCAAGCCCAAAAAAAAAAACAAACAAAGAAATGGGGAAGAAGACTCCCGATAGGAGTCTTCTTCTCCAATGAGCTACCATGATCGAGAGTCCTAGGACCATCAGGAGTCCTAAGGCTCTCTATAAAAAGGCCCTTCCCTTCTAAGAAACTCCTCCACCGGTCTTCCTCCTGATTTCTCTGATTGAAGCCGCGGCCCTTGATTCATGCTCGTCGCGATTCTCACCGACGGAGTCACTGGAGGCTGAGATAAGTCTTTCTTCCTCTTTCTCTCTCCTCTCCTTTCTTTCCCGTGCCTGTGGGCACGATTGCCAGCGACGGAGGTCATCGGATTTCGTCGAAGAAGGGATCCTGTTTGGTCTTTTCTTCTCTTTGATTTTTCGGTGCCGGCGATCACTGCCGACCGTCGGTCTTGGCCTCTCTGAACTCATGAGGGTTGCCCCTCTTGCCGCCGGCCTTCGCCGTGTCGGCCATGGCCCGAACGGTCGGTCCAAGGAAGGGGACCTGTCGGTCCCCTGTTTCGGCCAGGAAAGAGCCCGAGAAAAGAAGAAAGAAGAAAAAGAGAAAAAAAAAAGAAAAGAAAAGAAAAGGAAAGAAAAGAGAAAAAGGAAAGAAAAGCAAAAGGAAGGAAAAAGAAAAAGAAAAAAAAAGGGGGAGAGAGAGAGAAGGAGAGAGAGACTTTCTCTTCTGCTCTCTCTCTCTTAGATTTTTTTAGAATTAATGGATTTAAAATAATAATAATAATAATAATAAATATAATAAATAATAATAATAATAGTAATAATAAAAGAAATACAAGAAGAGTTTCCATGGATCAATCCAAAAACTTGGATGCTGTCATCTAGTCAATCCATACGAGGACACTGGATTTTAAGAATTTTTATTCTTTTTAATTTGATAAAATTTTGATCAAAATATGATATTTGACGTACCAGATTCAAAGAAGAATTTTCAAGATTTTTAGAATTCCTAGTTTGGATTTTTTTTGAGATAAGTAGTATTTTATTTTTATTAAGTTTATCTGATAAATTATAAATTTAAATTATATTAATTTCATGACATGCTTGTGATTGAAAATATTTGTTGAAATTAATTGTGATTGAAAATAATTATTAAAAATTATTTATGATTGAAGATATTTGTTGAAAATTTTTATGATGATGTATGATCATAAAGAATGATATAATTGATTGACTCGAATATCACTTATTTATATTATTTTTGAAATAATATATGAATTGGAAGATGATATGAATTGACAACCTAACTATGTAAAGGATCCCGTCAATGGGGGTATATATGTTGGCAAATGATTTGTCCTAAGGATTTATGTCGCCAGCGAGACCAGCGACATGTCGCCAGCGAGACCAGCGATAAACCGTCAGCGAAACCAGCAGTTCCAAAGGACTTTGATGCCAGATGATTCGCAGCCTATCGTAAGAAGATACGCGGTATTATGATCCTGCCATGGAGAAAATGTGGTCATAGTTCATGGTTGATAAGAGAAACTTAAGAGATTTGATGAATTTAAGATGATAAGCATAATTTTAATTATGATGAATTGAAATTTTATACATGATTGATAGTGTGATGAATTAAATTATGAATTCATGAATTTACATATTGATTTTGTTATTATCAGTAAACCGATATGTATAGTATTATTGCCTGATTTATTCAGATAAAGGTATACACTGCTTATTGGGCTATTTAGCTCATGATGAGTTTTATATTTTTCTCTACAGATTCAGAAAATTAGCGTGATACAGAATTCGATTGGGAGAGCGATTAGAGATAGAGTTGGCTTATTTGATTTAGGATTTTTCTCAAAATTGATGCAAGATTTTCATTTTAAGTGTTGACTTTGTCAGACAATTATCTTCCTTTTTGACACTGAGTTTTGATTTATTATTTGAACTAAGGTTTGATCATTAAGATTGAAATTTATTTAACTTTATGTATATGATGTCATAATGAGATGCCTTGCATGCTTATAAGAAAAGCTTCCTATGAGTATGCGGCGGTTGCCATGACTTTCGACTCACAATCTCGGATCGAGGGCGTGACAATTTATATGGTATCAGAGTATAAGTAGATAGATAAAGACATGTAGAATAGAATGAGCGAGTAATGGGTAGATATTAGAAAATTTGAGAGGTTAGTTATGATGATTATAATCTGACCTGTCTTAAGTAAGTTTATAACTTTATTAAAGATAAGTTTGAAGTGAATTTCAGTGCAGGGGTAAAATGATAATTTTAAAATTTTTTAAAATTATAATTTTACAGTAGAAATTATTAATTAATCTAATTAATTAATATATATTAACCCTACACAAGGATCTAAATATGATATATATAGCATGTATTTAAATTTGAAATTTCGAATTCTACAATAAATATTTTACTGTTATGTGTTCAGAATACATTACCTTCATGCAGGTAGTCGATCACTGCAGTCTGATCACCGTCGAAAAAATCTGATCGTTGCAATGTAGCCACACAATATGTCTAGCCTCCGTGGATCGTCCACATGAAGCTCTCGGTCTGATCGGCTCCTCACGAATACTAGTTCATTGTAGAACCCTTTCGACGGCTGATGCTAATCGAACTCCTTCGATCGGTGTCTGTCGATTCCTCGGATGCTCTGGATCATCAGCAAGATAGTAGAGAGGTTGATAAAGCTCTCCCTGAGGTTTGATGGACTCACGACACTCGTAGCTCATCTTCTCACTTCCCAAACCCTAGGTAGAACCCTAGGGTACTCTCAGAAAATCCTGTGCCCTTTCTGTTTCTTTTCTTTTCTCTTCTTTTCTTTTCTCATGCATAGAGCCTTTCTCACGCCACCCTTTCTCTCTAGGATCAATTGTGCACGCCCCACCTTCTCTCTTATTTTAAAATGGTGCAAGACCGCATCTTTTCAGCATTTTCACCACGTGAGAAGATAAAGTTAGGTGGTTGCTCACTTGAATTCAAATCGAATTTGAATTCAAATGCCAACCAACCAATCTTTATCCACTCTTGGCATGAGAAGAAGGGGGCATGGGTTCTTTGTGCATGAAGAATTTACACGAAAAACTTTTTCTTGTGTAGAGTAAGTGGCGCACAAGTGGATAAGGTAGCGCATGAGATTAGTTGCCCATTCAAATTCAAACATCATTTGAATTTGAATGACCAACCAACCATCTTTATCCACTCAAAATGGTGCACACAGGTGAGGTGTGGGAAGGCTTCTGCATGGGAGAAAATTCATAAGAACTTGTTTCTCGTGAATTCAAATAGGCGCAGGTGAGGTGAGGTGGAGCAGGGAGATAAGTCAAGGTGGTTTCAAATATTAAATTAACCTAATTGAACCAACCTTATTAAAATAGGTTAGGCACAATTAGACTAAATTAAATCCAACACAATTAGGCTTAATTAGACTTAATAAAATTCTAACCAAATCAGGAATTAACTAAGCCAACCCTTGATCAGATCAGGGACCAAACCACCTTGACGATTAGGTCAACTCTTAACCTAATCGGGTCAAACCCAACTGAATCCAATTCAATTGGACTTGATCCAAAAATAATTATTCAATTAAATTGAGTTAATTAGTGATCAAATCACTAATTAAATCTCTCATAAATACTGAGTCCAAATTCGATGGGCAATCGGGCATCAAAGTCCATCGATATGAAACCTTGATAGAAGAGTCCCAAACCAATGGGGCTCTTGACCTTGATACTCAAAATGTGTGGAACTCATGATTAGAGAATCCTGATTCTCGATCATAGAGTCCCAGACACGTAGGACTCAGAGTCTCCGAGCATTAGGACTCTTGGTCGAAGAGTCTCAGTCCAGTAGGACTCTTCACCAGCCATTAGATCAGATAGAAACTTCTAATGTGTGTGATCCCGTAGGTTCGAACCTAAACCAATAGCACAGGAATCAATTTCTGTACTAATCGAAGTGACCATCTAGCAATGGTACCCAACATCTGGATAGGTCGAATAGTCGTAATCGCAACACTCAGAACCTACGCGAATATGGTTATTGTATAATTCATCCCTTTTGACCCCTGTGTATAGGACGACTCAGGATTAAACTGTCAACCCTGATTAGATCATCCGAATCGTGCTCAACTCAAACAGTCCTGTGACTCCTCACTAGGACTACCCTGGTCAAGATTTTGCTAAATTGAAACACGACTGTACACAGCTCCTGAATTGGAGTGGTCAATCCCATCTTGACACACGCACCGACAAGTCAAGTACTTGACTACACCCAGCAGCCTTCCGTCACTGAATTAGAAATTTAGGTAGTCCAGTGCCTAAGTGCAGTGAGTTGCTTGCAAGTCACCGTGATGGTCTCAGATCGGAGGGACAGTTATACCCATATCCCATTGGAGCAAATCTTGACAACAGAAAAAGCTCCGGAGTCGGTCACGTTCAGTGCAGATGTACCCTTACATCTCATCTGTATGCCATACCAGTGTCTCTACACTCCTTGGTTAAGAGGACAACCAACCCATATGGCACACAATGACCTATGCTTGATAAACGTTGTTGTCCTTGGTAACAACGTATCATTTGGTCGCGAATTGGTTTAAAGACTAAACGATAAATCCTCCTTTGTCGAGTCTAAATAGTCCTAAGGACTTCACCACAACATAGGAGTTCATTAGAAGATGAAATAATTTATGATGAAAAATATCAAAATAATTTTTATTTATTTATAATTTATATACTAATACAAGAAAGAGCACAACCGTCAACAGGCTGATGATTGGCTTCGGGACACTATTTCCAACAATCTCCCACTTGGCCTAAAGCCAATCGGTGCAGTATCTAATACCTATCTTCGACTTGAAGTCATCGAACTCCTTCACCGCAATGGCTTTAGTGAATGGGTCGGTTAGGTTCTCCTTTCCATCGATCTTCTGAAGGTCAACGTTACCTCGATCCACGATTTTTTGGATAAGATGGTAGCGGCGCAGAATATGCTTCATCCGTTGGTGTGCCTTCGGTTCCTTCGTCTGAGCTATGGCTCTAGAGCTGTCACAATAGAGCAGAACTGGACCAATAAGGGAGGGTGCTACTCCGAGCTCAGTGATAAATTTTCTCAGCCACACCGCTTCTTTGGCAGCATCTGATGCAACGACATACTCTGCCTCGCAAACTGAATCAGCCACAGTGTGCTGCTTGGAACTCTTCCAGCAGATAGCCCCACCATTAAGGGTAAAAACAAATCCCGACGCACTCTTGCTGTCATCATGATCAGACTAGAAATTGGAGTCTGTAAACCCCATAAGTCTCAAGTCCGATTCACCATAAACAAGCCACTGGTCCTTAGTATTTCTTAAATACTTCAGAATGATTTTAACAACCTTCCATTGATTCTCCCATAGATCAGATTGGTATCTACTCACTACCCCTAGTGAGTATGCCACATCTGATCGTGTACATGTCATGGCGTACATGATAGATTTCACTGTCGAAGCATATGAAATTCTACCCATACGCTCTCTCTCTTGAGGTATTGTCGGACAATCCCTCTGCGAGAGAGAAATTCCATAGCCTATCGGTAGATAGCCTTTCTTAAAATTCTCCATGCTGAATCTTTTCAGCATAGTATCAATGTACGTGGACTGGGATAAGCCAAGCAACCTTTTAGATCTATCCCTATAGATCCTCATCCCTAAGATGTAGGAAGCTTCTCCCAGATCCTTCATGGAGAACTATGATGACAGCCAAATCTTTATTCCCTGTAATGCAGAGACATCATTCTCGATTAAGAGAATGTCATCCACATACAATACAAGAAATACCACTACTCGACCATTAGCCCACTTATAAATGCAGGGCTCTTCTCCATTCTTAACGAAGTCATACATTTTGATCGTCCTATCAAAACGTATGTTCCAACTCCGGGTTGCCTGCTTAAGTCCATAAATGGACCTCTGTAGCTTGCACACCTTAGACTCATTTGTGGATGTGAATCCTTCAGGT
Source organism: Elaeis guineensis (assembly GCF_000442705.2). Taxonomy (NCBI): domain Eukaryota; kingdom Viridiplantae; phylum Streptophyta; class Magnoliopsida; order Arecales; family Arecaceae; genus Elaeis; species Elaeis guineensis. The sequence goes on along the minus strand of NC_025999.2, from coordinate 31,265,424 downwards.
TGTATCATATACACATCTTCGTCCAGCTCTCCGTTTAGGAAAGCTGTCTTCACATCCATCTGCCAGATTTCATAGTTCAGATAGACAGCTATCGCAAGCATAATCCGAATGGATTTGAGCATTGCCACTGGAGAAAATGTCTCGTTATAGTCTATACCATAACATTGACGATATCCCTTGGCAATCAGATGGGCTTTATAGGTCTCCACCTTTCCGTCTGCGCCCCTTTTCCTCTTGAAGATCCACTTACACCCTATGGGTTTTACTCCTTCGGGTGGGTCAATCAATGTCCATACATCGTTGACCTTCATGGACTCCATTTCGGATTTCATGGCCTCTAGCCATTTCTCAGAGTTAGGTCTCTGCATTGCATCCATGTAGGTGATCGGATCCTCATCATTTTCATCAAGTTCGACAGGATCACCATCTCGGACTAAGAAACCATAGTATCTATCCGGTTGACGTGGTACTCTACCAGACCTCCTTAAGGGTGCAGGGACAATGGGCTCCGGATCTGATCTAACCAAATCCGGTTCAGGTTCAGCAACTTGTGTCGGTTTTTCTACCTGTCAAACTTTCTCAAGTTCGACCTTAGAGGCTACAGTCCCTTCACCAAGGAACTCCTTTTCCAAAAAGATTGCCTTAAGGCTGACAAACACCTTTTGCTCATCAGCTAGGTAGAAATAATACCCTTTGATCTCTTTTGGGTACCCTATAAAATAATACTTGTCAGACCTAGGTCCAAGCTTGTCCGTAATTAAATGTTTAACATAAGTCGGACACCTCCAAACCCTAAGATGCGAGAGTACTGGCTTACGTCCTATCCATATCTCATAAGATGTTTTGGTTACAGACTTACTCGGAACCCTATTTAGCTGGTAACAAGCCGATTCGAGCGCATATCCCCAGAGAAAGATCGGCAGACCAGCAAACCCCATTATGGATCGAACCATGTCCAACAAGGTCTGATTCTTCCTTTCAGACACACCATTATGCTGTGGTGTTCCAGGAGGAGTCCACTGAGAGAGAATCCCATTCTTCCCAAGATATGTCAGAAACTCATTGGAAAGGTATTCACCTCCTCGATCAGATCGAAGAGTTTTAATACACTTTTCAGTTTGTTTTTCTACCTCATTTCAGAATAATTTGAACATTTCAAATGACTCCGACTTATGCTTCATTAAGTAAACATACCCATACCTCGATAGATTGTCTGTGAATGTTATGAAGTAGAAATATCCACCTCTTGCACTTGAGCTCATGGGTCCACATACATCAGAATGTACCAGACCCAAGAGTTCAGTGGCTCGCTCACCTTTTTCAGTAAAAGGTGACTTGGTCATCTTCTCAAGAAGACAGGACTCACAGGATGGAAGTGATTCAAAAATTCCTTCTTGAGCCAACCTGTTTATCCTGTTCTTATTGATATGACCTAGCCTACAGTGCCAAAGGTAGACTTCTGACATATTATCCATTCTAGGGCATTTACCGGAGGTTTAAACCATATTAACAGACTGTGATAGTAAGTAAATTCCATTATTTAGTTGTCCAACAAACATTGTAACACCATTCAAAATGATATTGCAAATATTTTTTTTTATTAAAAATTCATAACTGTATATGGCCAAAAAGTCTACAGAAATAATATTTAATAAAAAACTTGGACAATAGTGACATTCACTCAGAATTACATTACGAGAGTTGATTACTAGGTTCATGATTCCTAAAGCTAGAATTGGAACTTTGCTTCCATCTCCAATATTCAGGAACCTCTCGTCTTCATCAAATCTCCTACTGACCTGCAGACCCTCCATCGAATTACAGATATGATAAGGGCTTCCAGTATCCAATACCCAGGCAGTCGTATCACAAATGAAAAAGTTGCAAGATATTATTATATAATTACCTTGCTTCTTTTTCGACCTGTTTGGGTCCAGGGAGGCAATGTATAGAGGACAGTTCCTCTTCCAGTGCCCCTGCTTCTTGCAAAAGAAGCACTCTGCCTGGCTCTGATCGAGCTTGCACTTCTTGGTCTGACCCTGTGCAGACATCCCAACACGCGGCTGCACCTTCTTGTTCTTCTTTCCTTTCTCAAAAGGTCGATGACTAGAAGAAGACCCTCTCACAACATTCACCGACTCCTTATGGAGCTGGTGATCCTTCTCAAAGTTCTACAGCAACCCCAACAAGTCGTGGTAGTTCACTGCAGGCTTTGTCATCCGAAAATGAGTAAGAAAAGAGAGGAAGGACTTGAGCAAAGAATTAAGGATCGCAACCTTACCGAGCTGCTCGTGCAAGGGAAAGTCCAGTTTACTTAGGCGCTCAATCATTTCGATCATGTACAGTACATGATCGGTGACTGATGCTCCATCCCTCATCTGAGCATTAAAAATGGCACAACTAGTTTTGTGCCTTTCAATGTTGTCAGGCATGCCAAAGGAGTCGTTCAACATTTGAAGCATCTCCTGTGGCTGGGCATTTTCGAACCTGCGACTGAACTCATCATTCATTGCTGCCAGCATTATGCACCAAATGGTGGTGCGATCGTTGAGCCACTTCTGATAAGTGTCTCGGACCGTCCCTCTAGCGTTCGGGGCTGGCTCCTCAGGTGCCGGATCCGTTACTATATAAAGGATCCGCTCATGCTCAAGGATGATTTTCAATTTTCGATACCAGCTATCGAAATTAGGTCCCATGAGCTTGTCATTATCTAATAATGATCGGAGCGACAGGGTAGTGGCCATAGGTGCATAAAAGAAAACCACACCTTTATTAGTACATAAATTATTAATACTAAAGACTTGAACTTTAGTCTAAAGCTTCTCCCAGTATTTTTATGAACTGATAGCCTCAACCTCCAATTCGAGGAATTACTTTAATTCCTTAGTGGGTACTAGAATCCACACAGACCACACACGAGCTCAACTTTGATTAGTCAACCCATGTGCATCTATGGGTAGGTTCATAACCAGTTGTTTCTCTAAACAACTTCAAGTAATTAATTTTGCCCTAGAATCTAATCAGTAGGCTTTGGCCTCCACTGAAAAGATCTGGTTAGGTCCAACCATTAACATGACTTGATTTGGTGAATCTGACCAATAAATGATCAGGCCCGATTTTGGCCGGCCAACCTGACCACCATCAGAAAGACTCAACCAAATTATCATATTATGAATGATAATTTCATTAGTCAATAAGCACCAGGCCTTTGGGCCTCCAATGATTATTAAACTAATGGACTAATTATCACTCACTTAATGGAAGGCTATGACTTAGTTATCACTATAACTTAATCATTTTTAGAGACCTAATAATTTTTGAGGATTTTATTAAAGGATAGAAGAGAAGAAATTAACCAATCAATTTCAATCCTCCCACTGACTTCACCAAGTCAGATTAAAAAAAATTTAATTAAAGCCGGTATTAGGAGCACCTAAATCAGTCACATTGATTTACCTAATGACATGGGTGAGCCCTAATCACCAAGTGATCTAATCAAAACCTAACTCATCAGGTTGGCCAGGTAAGTGAGATCAGTGGAAGGGATATGCCATTAACTCGTCAGAGATCGAATCAATGCGAGTAGCTCCCAGTTAAAAACCATTGGTCAGACTGCCGAACTTACCTTAGACACCAACCGGTTCATCAGTTTTAATTTGATCAACTTAGTAAATAGGGTTCCACCGCGTAGCCATGAATTAAGTCCATCTTGGTCTAGTTAAAGACATAGACCCATTCAACTACAACTATTGGAGTTGAGTCTAGAATGTCCTTGACCTAATCTAATTCAATTTTTGATTAGATTTGACCAATTACTCTAATTTAGTCCATTTCTTTAAGCTAACCTTAGGTCTAACCTAATTATGGACCTAATCCATCTAACCCATTGACCAACAAATTTATGCAATTGTCTTAGGTCTTAATTCACAATTCTAGACCAATTAGACAACACTTAATTCTTTTAATTAAGTATTTGGGCTGATGGGTTAGGGTTTGGCATTTCAAAAATAATTTTTAAATTTGAAAGATTTTATTTTTTGTTCACTAAATGTGTTGACTCATTTCACAAATAGATCAGCACATTTCATAAACAGCAATCCTATTGCTAATTACATAACAGAAAATAACTCAATCAAAATAAATCATGAATATTTCTTTAGATCTAATCTAACACATTCATGATAAATTTTACAATTGAACCTTTACAATTAAGTCCTTTCGCTACTTCGTCTGTATGGGATATAATCGCTCGGCACCACTACCGCCATAGGAGAACCCCATCGAATGGGAGGAGAGGGCCATTAAACCCTACTTTTCTCCTATGACCGGATGACCATGGCAACCAACCCAATTAGACTACTTATTGCTTGGATCAAGTATATCTAAATATACCAATTTCAAAATTTAAATTTTAAATTTCAAATTTTAAATTTTAAATTTTGAATTTCAAATTTCAAATAAATTTTAAATTTTAAGTTTTAATTTTTAAATTTTAAATTTTGAATTTTAAATTTAAAATTTTAAACAAATTTTAAATTTTAAATTTTAAATTTTGAATTTTAAATTTTTGAATTTTGAATTTCAAATTTTAAATTTCAAATTCAAATTTAAATTTTAAATTTAAACTTTTAGATTACTACTTAATCTACACATACAAATGTATATCATATTTTAGAACCTGCTCTGATACCATTTGAAGTGAATTTCAGTGCAGGGGTAAAACGGTAATTTTAGATTTTTTTCAAAATTATAATTTTATAATGAAAATTATTAATTAATCTAATTAATTAATATGTATTAATCCTACATAAGGATCTAAATATGATATATATAGCATATATTTAAATTTAAAATTTTGAATTCTACAGTAAACGTTTTACTGTTATATGTTCAGAATACATTACCTTCATGTAGGTAGTCGATCGCTGCAGTCTAATCATCGTCAGAAATATCTAATCATTGCAATGCAGCCACACAATATATCTGACCTCCGTGGATCATCCACACGAAGCTCTCGATCTGATCGGCTCCTCACAAATGCTAGTTCGTTGCAGAACCCTTTCGACGGCTGATGCTGATCGAACTCCTTCGATCGGTGTCTGCCAATTTCTCGGATGCTCTGAATCATCAGCAGAGATAGTAGAGAGGTTGATAAAACTCTTCCTGAAGTTTGGTGGACTCACGACACTCGTAGCTCACCTTCTCACTTCCTGAACCCTAGGCAGAAACCTTAGGATACTCTCAGAAAAACCCTGCACCCTTTCTGTTTCTTTTCTTTTCTCTTCTTTTCTTTTTTTTTCTCACGCACAGAGCCTTTCTCATGCCACCCTTTCTCTCTAGGATCAGATTGCGCATGCCCCACCTTCTCTCTCATTTTAAAACGGTGCAAGACTGCATCTTTTCAGCATTTTCACCGTGTGAGAAGATAAAGCTAGGTGGTTGCTCACTTGAATTCAAATCGAATTTGAATTCAAATACCAACCAACCAATCTTTATCCACTCTTGGCGTGAGAAGAAGGGGGTGTGGGTTCTTTGTGTGTGAAGAATTTACACGAGAAACTTTTTCTCGTGTAGAGTAAGTGGCGCACAAGTGGATAAGGTGGCACATGAATTAGTTGCCCATTCAAATTCAAACATCATTTGAATTTGAATGACCAACCAACCATCTTTATCCACTCAAAATGGCGCACACAGGTGAGGCATGGGAAGGCTTTTGCATGGGAGAAAATTCACGAGAACTTGTTTCTCGTGAATTCAAATAGGCACAGGTGAGGTGAGGTGAGGTAGCGCAGGGAGATAAGTCAAGGTGGTTTCAAATATTAAATCAACCTAATTGAACCAACCTTATTAAAATAGGTTAGGCACAATTAGACTAAATTAAATCCAATACAATTAGGCTTAATTAGGCTCAATAAAATTTTAATCAAATCAAAAATTGACTAAGCCCAACCCTTGATCAGATCAGGGACCAAACCACCTTGGTGATTAGGTCAACTCTTAACCTAATCGGGTCAAACCCAACTGAATCCAATTCAATTGGACTTGATCCAAAAATAATTATTCAATTAAATTGAGTTAATTAGAAATCAAATCACTAATTAAACCTCTCATAAATACTGAGTCCAAATCCGATGGGTAATCGGACATCAAAGTCCATCGATATGAAACCTTGATAGAAGAGTCTCAAACCAGTGGGGCTCTTGACCCCGGTACCCAAAATGTGTGGAACTCGTGATCAGAGAATCTTGATTCTTGATCACAAAGTTCCAGACACATAGGACTCAGAGTCTTCGAGCATTAGGATTCTTGGTCGAAGAGTCTCAGTCCAGTGGGACTCTTCACCAGCCATCAGATCAGATAGGAACCTCTAATGTGTGTGACCCCACAGGTTTGAACCTAAATCAGTAGCACAGGAATCAATTTATGTACTAATCGAAGTGACCATCTAGCAATGATATCCGACATCTGGATAGGTCGAATAGTCGTAATCGCAATACTCAGAACCTACGCGAATATGGTTACTATATAATTCATCCCTTTTGACCCCTGTGTATAGGACGACTCAGGGTTAAACTGTCAACCCTGATTAGATCATCCGAATCATGCTCAACTCAAACAGTCCTGTGACTCCTCACTAGGACTACCCTGGCCAAGATTTTGTTAAATTGAAATACGACTGTACATAGCTCCTGAGCTAGAGTGGTCAATCCCATCTTGACATACGCACCGACAAGTCAAGTACTTGACTACACCCAGCAGCCTTCCGTCACTAAATTAGAAATTCAGGTAGTCCAGTGCCTAAGTGCAGTGAGTTGCTTGCAAGTCACCGTGGTGGTCTCAGGTCGGAGGGACAGTTATATCCATATCCCATCGGAGCAAATCTTGACAGCAGAAAAAGCTCCAGAGTCAGTCACGTTCAGTGCAGATGTATCCTTACATCTCACCTGTATGCCATATCAGTGTCTCTACACTCTTTGGTTAAGAGGACAACCAATCCATATGGCACACAACGATCTATGCTTGATAAATATTGTTATCCTTGGTAACAACATATCATTTGGTCGTGAACTGATTTAAGGACTAAACGACAAATCCTCCTTTGTCGAGTCTAAATAGTCCTAAGGACTTCACCACAACACAGGAGTTCATTAGAAGATGAAACAATTTATGATAAAAAATAGTAAAATAACTTTTATTTATTTATAATTTATATACTAATACAAGAAAGAGCACAACCGTCAACAGGCTGACAATTGGCTTTGGGACACTATTCCCAACAAAGTTATCATCTCAAATTTATCATAGGTCAATATGCCTCCACGACGAATGAAGAATACTCAAGGAGCGATAGGAGGGACATCAAATCCACTTGGTGATAACACTTCTCATTTGAATAGCGACACATCTCAGCAGGAGGGAATCATTGACCCTACTGGAAATACTCCGACAGTACAGGAAGAGCCGAACATGACTCAACTAATGCAAAATCTGATCGGAGTAGTTCATACACAGCAACAGTTACTTCAACAACAATATGCACAGCCACGTCAACATCCTCCACCGACACCTGGACATGGAGAACATCCGATGTAGAGAAACAACATCGTCGAGTTTAAAAAGCTAGCTCCTCCAGCCTTCAAAGGGACCATCGAGCCACTAGAAGCTGACAACTGGATTATGGAGATGGAGAGGGCATTCACCGTGCAAGAATGCCATGATGATGAGAAGATCCGCTATACAGTATATCTATTACAAGGTGAGGCATACAACTGGTGGTGTATACTTGAACAAAAATATAAACACGATGGGATACCACTCACTTGGGAGAGATTTCGAGATAAATTTTTTGACAAGTATTTTTCTCAAAGTGTCAGAATACAGAAAGAGCAAGAGTTTATTCATCTGAAACAGGAGAATAGATCCATTGCAGAGTATGAAGTCAAATTCATGGAGTTAGCCAAGTTCGTTCTAAGATTAGTTGAAATTGAGCAAGATAGAGTACATAAATTTGAAATAAAATTGAAGACGAAAATTAGAAAACAAGTTGTACCCTATGAGTTAACTACTTATGCCTCAGTTGTGAATAAAGCTCTAATAATTGAGAGGAAAGTTAATGAAGCATATACGGAGAGAGAACGGAATCAGAAGAAGAGAAATAGATTTGGTGGAACTCAGGGATGAAATTAGAACAATAAGGGTCCAGTAAAGAAGCCAGCAAATGATAAAAATCGTGAAAATGAGACGGCTAGATATTCGAGATGTGGCCGAAGAAAGCATGATTCTTCTAATTGCCCATGGAATACTGGTTCTTGTTTTAGCTGTGGACAGAAGGGACACAAAATTACAGATTGCCCCAAGAGGAATGAGAATAGATCCACACAATAGGATGCTCAGGCCTCTAATGCTGTGGTGATAGGTATCATTCCTGTATCTGATATTTATGCTTCAGTTTTATTTGATTTTGGTACTACACACTCCTTTATATCCACTACTTTTATTAGACAACATGATATAGTATGTGAACCTATGAAAATTAAATTATATGTTGAGACACCAGTAGGTGGTATTTTGAGTATCGAAAGTATGTATAAGTCATGTAGTATCAGAATAGGAGAAAGAGAATTACCGACAGATTTGATGGTCCTAGATATACATGATTTTGATGTCATTCTAGGAATGGATTGGCTTGCTACTTATCATGCCTCTGTGGATTATCATGAAAAGAGGGTGAACTTTCAAATACCGAAAGAATTAATATTCAATTTTGATGGAAGTATAAGAACCACCCCTTCACGTATTATTTTATTTGTGCAAGCTAGACAGATGCTAAGAAAGAGATGTAGAGGTAATCTAGTATCAATAAAAAATACAGAACATGATGAATTTGTTGGGAAATGTGTCCCAAAAAGCAATCGTCAAGCTGTTGACGGTTGAGCAACCAAGTATTGTAATTGATTTGTTAATAAATAAAATATATTTGGTATTTTTATTATAAGCTTTCATCTTCTAATGAACTCCGTTGTTATGATGAAGTCCTTAGGACTATTTAAGTTTGATAAAGAGAGGATTTATCGATTAGTCCTTAAAACTGTTCACGACCAAATGATAGGCTGTTAATAAGGACGACAGCTTCTATCGAGCATAGGTCGCTGTAGGCCATATGGGTTGGTTGTCCTCTTAACCAAGGAGTGTGGAGACACTGGTATGACATACAGGTGAGATGTAAGGGTACATCATCATTGAACGTGAACAACTCCAGAGTATTCTACTGTCAAGAATATCTCTGATGGGATATAGGTATAAGTGTCCCTTAGACCTGAGATCGCCTCAGTGACTTGCAAGCAATTCACTGTGCTTTGATACTGGACTAACTGAATTTCTAATTCAGGGATAGAAGGCTTCTGGGCACAGTCAAGTACTTGCGAAATCAGAGTGTGATCGAGATGGGATTGACCACTCCAAGAGTTGGAGAAGAATGAGTCGCTGTATTTCAATTTAGCAAAACCTTGGCCAGGGTAATCCATCAGATGGATTTGATATTTTGAAATACAATGTGGACAACCTGATCAGAGTTGACAGTTAAACTCTGGGGTGTCCTATGATCATTTTGGTCAAGGGGATGAATTATATGAAAACTATATCCGCATGGGTTCTAAGGATGTTGTTCTACACATTCGACCTATCCGATCGTCGGGTACCATTGCTAGATGGTCACTTCGATTGGTATAGAAATTTGTTCCTATGCTACCGGCTTAGGTTCGGACCTATGAGGTCACACACATTAGAGTTCATGATCCGATCAGATGGTTGATCAACGATTAAGAATCGTTCTAGGGTTAAATGATCAATACGATTGACATTTAACCCAGTGCAAGTGTTGCAGGAGGATCGATTAGCAATTCGATTGCTAATTGGCTTAATTTGATTAAGCCAATGGGCTGAGATTAAGTCTAATTAAATATAATTTAATTAGATTTATTTTGGACTTGATTGGATCAAGTCCAATTGGTTTATTGGATAAGCCAAGTGCAAGGAAAAACTAGTCCTAGTTCAACCAGGACTTGGGTCAATCTAATTTCTAATTTGATTAGAAAATTAAATCAGATTTAAATCTAATTTAATCTGATTAAATTAGGTTATTAATTGGGTTAAGACCTATTTTAATTGGATTGATCTAATTTTGATTTGATTTGGTTTGTGAAACCAAATTAAAACAAGTCATAAGACAGAATCCTAGTAAGACTAGGATTCCACCTTGCGCCAAATAATTCTTCTCCACGCCCTCTCTCTTATTCAACGCCAATCTCCACTTATTTTGTATGACAAAAGCCCTTTCCCAGATCTCTCCTACGTTCACAAAAGGTCTCCTCTCTTCTTTCTTACATGGAAGGTGGTTTGGATCAAATCTAAAAGGAATAAGTTTGGATTTCGAATTCTATGAGATAGAGTTTTAGAAATCCAAAACTCTTTCAATTTTGCACCGAATTTATCCAAATTTTTTTTGACATTTTTGTGGCTTTTAGGGTATACATTGTGCACCCTTTTTTGGTGATCCATGCATGAAAATATGAAGGAGGTGCTCAAGAGTTGGGCCTCCCTTAACTTGCCATGTTTGGATAAGCCTTGACTAGGTGTTTGACCTAGACAAGGACTCTATCATATCTCTCTATATAAGATGAGTTTCTTCGTAAAATTTTAAGAGAAATTAGAAATTTGAGAGACCTTTGTGCCATCCAAAAATCAGAGAGAAATACCTTTGGGTCATGGAGATATAAAAGATGCAAGTTTGGGTGTTTAGAGAGAAAAACGTGAAGAAGAAGAGGGTCTTCTTCTTGGGTTTTTTATTTTCATATCTTTCCTCCTTCCATCTTGAGTTTTCTGAGAGTGTCTCAGATCTGAAACTCCTCCTTCTATTTTCTATCTTTGGAAGAGTCCAAATCAAGAAGAAGGAGGCACCTGATCAACCATCAAAGAAGGATCAGCGCAGTACTAGCATACTGTGCTGATTTCCTGAAGCAGGACTTCTGATCGAGATTTGTGGGCTCGTGTGGACGACTCCTAGAGGCCGGACGCGTGTGCGGCTTGCAACATCATCCTCAAGTCCAGATCAGCAAGGTTAGAATGTCTAACTTGCAAGGTAATAGATCTGATCTATTGTTTAACACATACATTAGATGTAGTATAGAAACATGTTGATATGATCAACATGTAGTTCATGCTATATTTATATATTTTAATTTTTGATTTAATGCCATGTAATAATCATGTAATAGGATCTTAGATCTAAGAATTTTTTGATCTTAGAAAATAAATTTTGATTTATTTTAGTCTTCCGCTGTATGATCTTGAAAAAGTTTCAAGATCTAACCCTCTTTTTCAAGATCTAACCCTGAAACCCTAGATCTGATTCCTACAATTGGTATCAGAGCCTAGGTTCTTTATTACATGATTATTTATACATGCTTAGATTATTTTTTAGATTAGATATAATTTATAATCTGATTATTAAATCTGAAATTAAAATTTTAGATCAATCACAAACTGCAAGGTTGTCCTACTGTAAGGTTTACCCCTTACAGTGCAAAGATTGTCCTAGTTTGTGTAAATCTATCTTTAATCATAAATTTATTAGATATGATCTAGATTAAATTTATGATTTATTAGATTTAAAAGATATTTAAATCTGAAATAAAATCTCTTTGTTAATAATTTTTGTGCAAAGAAATTATTTAAAGTTGAAATTGTTTCAATTACATGAACCTGTTTAGATTAGATCTAAAGTAGTTTCATGTTTATTTCACTTGCATCTTGATTATGAATCAAACATGCAATATGGTTGATAGAATCATATTGTAAAATTATTTTACAAATATGAAAATTATTTTTTGAAAAGCTGAACCCAACCCTCAGCCCAAAACTTAATTAAGAATTAAGAAGTTGTTTGATTAGGTTCTAGGATTATGAATTGAAGAACCTAAGACACAAATCATAACACATTGGGTTAATGGGTTAGTGGGAATTAGGTCCATTAATTGGGTTAGACCTATGGTTAGATTAAAGATGGACTTAATTAGAGAATTGACTAAATCTAATCAATTGTTGTCTTAGATTAGGTCAAGGATTCTCTAGATCAATTACAATAGTTGTAGTTGGTCAAGTCCATGTCTTTAACGAGAACCAAATGGACTTAATTCTTGACTAAGCGGTCTAGCACGAACTGTTAGGTTGATCTAATCGAAACTAATTAAACCAGTGGTGTCTAAGGTAAACCAGACCGGTGGTTTTTAATTGGGAGCCCGCTTACCTGACCATTTCTGATGGTGTCTAAGGCAAGCTTTGGCAGACCCTCCCACTGATCGAACTTACCTGGCCTCTTGGTGAAATTATGTTTTGATCGGATCACTTGACTATTCGAGCTGACCCATGTCAGCTAGGTAAATCAGTGTGACTGATTTAGGTGCTCCTTGACCAGCCCTGGTCTCCCTTAAGCTGACTTGGTGAAGCCAGTGGGAGGATCATGATAAGCTGGTTCATCTGATCTCATTCTCTAAATTATTTAAATCTTCTAAAATTATTAGGTCCTTAAAATGACAAAGTTATGGAGATAACTGAGTCATAGCCTCCTATTAAGGTGTTTGATAATGAGTCCATTAACTCAATAATCATTGCAGACCCAAAGGCCTGGTGCTTGTTGACTAATGGAATTATCACTCATCATATGATGACTTGGAAGTGTCTCTCTAATGGTGGTTAGGTGAGCCAACCAAAGTTGGGCTTAATTATTCGTTGGTTAGATACACCAAGTATGATCATGTTAATGGTTGGACCTAACCGGATCCTTACAGTGGAGGCCAAAGCCTACTGATTAGGGTTTCTGGGGCAAAATTAAAATTACTAAAAATTATTTAGAGAAATAATTGGTTATGAACCTACCCTTAGATGTACATGGGTTGACCAACCAAAGTTGGGCTTGTGTGCAGTCTAAGTGGATTCTAGTACCCGCTAAGGAATTAGGGTAATTCCTCGAGTTGGAGGTAGAGGCTACCAATTTGAATAAAATAGTGGGAGAAACCTTTTGATTAAAGTCCAAATCCTTAGGTTTAATGAATCAATTACTAATTAGGTTATGGTTCTCTTTTGTGCAGATATGGCCACTTCCCTATCGCTCCGATCATTGTTGGACAATGATAAGTTGGTGGGACCCAACTTCGATAGCTGGTACCGAAAGTTGAAGATAGTCCTGGAGCATGAATGGATCCTATATGTGATAATGGATCCTGCACCTAAGGAGCCAGCTGTCAATGCACGTAGAACAGTCAGAGACACTTACCAGAAGTGGCTCAGTGACCGAATCACGTGTGCTGTACCATGCTGGCTGCTATGAGCGACGAGTTCAGTCGCAGATTCGAGACGGCTCAGCCAAAGGACATGCTTCAAGTGTTGGAGGATGCCTTTGGCACACCCGATGACGTGGAGAGGTACAAGACTAGTTGTGCCATCTTCAACACCAAAATATGGGATAGTGCCTCTATCACTGATCATGTATTGTACATGATCGAGCTGATGGAATGATTGAGCAAGCTCGGCTTTCCCTTGCATGAGCAGCTTGGGAAAGATGCAATATTGAACTCGCTGCCCAAGTCTTATCTCCCATTCCTCACTTATTATAGAATGACAAAGCCTGAAATAAACTACCATGGGCTACTGGGGTTGCTTCAGAACTTTGAGAAGGATCACCAACTCCTCAAGGAGTCGGTGAACTCAGTGGGAGGTTCATCTTCTAGTTCTCGACCCTTTGAGAAAGGAAAGAAGAACAAGAAGAAGAAAGTCAAGAAGGTGCAAGTTCAGGCTGAGACATCTTTGCAAAGCCAGACCAAAAAGATCAAGCCTGATAAGAGTCTATTCTACTGGCAAGCACCCTAGATTAGATAGTGTGTTAGATATCTACTTATGACACTGTAAGCTAGGTCATATAAACAAGAACAGAATAAACAGGTTGACTCAAGAGAGAATCCTCGAAGTCAGTGATTGTGAATCACTTCCAACCTGTGAGTCCTGTCTTCTTGGTAAAATGACCAAGTCACCTTTTACTGGAAAAGGTGAGAGAGCTACTAAGCTCTTGGGCCTAGTACATACTGATGTATGCGGGCCCATGAGCACCAGTGCTAGAGGTGGATATTTCTACTTCATAATTTTCACGGATGACCTATCCCGATATGGATATGTCTATCTGATGAAACATAAGTCGGATTCATTTGAAATATTCAAATGATTCCGAAGTGAAGTAGAAAAATAAGCTGGGAAGAGTATTAAAACTCTTCGATCTGATCGAGGAGGAGAATACCTTTCTAGTGAGTTTCTCACATATCTAAGAGAGAATGGGATTCTCTCCCAATGGACTCCTCCAGGAACACCACAGCATAATGGTGTGTCTAAAAGGAGGAATCGGACTCTGTTAGACATGGTCCGATCCATGATGGATTTTGCTAGCTTGCCGATATCCTTCTGGGGATATGCACTTGAATCGATCTGTTATCTGTTAAATAGGGTTCTAAGTAAGCCTGTAATTAAGACTCCATATGAGATATGGATGGGACGTAAGCCAGCACTTTCACACCTTAGGGTCTGGGGGTGCCCGGCCTATGTCAAACGATTAGTCACAGACAAACTTGGACCTAGGTCTGACAAATGCTCATTCATAGGGTACCCCAAAGAGATAAAAGGATATTTTTTCTACCATGCTGATGAACAAAAGGTGTTCGTCAGCCTTAAGGCAATCTTTTTAGAAAAGGAGTTCCTTGGTGAAGGAACCGTTGCCTCTAAGATTGAACTTGATGAAGTTTAACAGGTAGAAGGACCGACACCAATAGCTGAACCTGAGTCTGATATGATTAGATCATATCCGGAGCCCAATGTATCTACACCATTAAGGCGATCTAGTAGAGTACCGCGTCAACCGGACAGATACTATGGTTTCTTGGTCCGGGACGGTGATCCCATCGAACTTGATGAGAATAATGAGGATCCGATCACCTATATGGATGCAATGCAGAGATCTGATTCCGAGAAATGGCTTGAAGCCATGAAATCTGAAATGGAGTCCATGAAGGTCAACGATGTATGGACATTGGTTGACCCACCTGAAGGGGTTAAACCCATTGGGTGTAAATGGGTCTTCAAAAGGAAGAGGGGCGCAGACAGAAAGGTGAAGACCTATAAAGCCCGTCTAGTAGCCAAGGGGTATCGTCAACGTTATGGTATTGACTATGACGAGACGTTTTTCCCTGTGGTAATGCTCAAATCTATTCGGATAATGCTTGCAATAGCTGCCCATCTAGATTATGAGATCTGGCAGATGGATGTAAAGACAGCTTTCCTGAATGGAGAGCTGACCGAAGAGGTGTATATGATACAACCTGAAGGGTTTACATCCACAGATGAGTCCAAGGTGTGCAAGCTTCAGAGATCCATTTATGGACTGAAGCAAGCTTCTCGGAGTTGGAACATGCGTTTTGATAAGGTGATCAAAACGTATGGCTTCATTAAGAATGGAGAAGAGCTCTGCATCTATAAATGGGCAAATGATCCAGTTGTGGTATTCGTTGTTTTGTACGTGGATGATATTCTCTTAATCGGGAATGACATCCCCGCACTACAGGGAATAAAAGTTTGGTTGTCATCACAGTTCTCCATGAAGGACTTGGGTGAAGCATCCTACATCCTAGGGATGAAGATCTATAGGGATAGATCTAAAAGGATGCTTGGGTTATCCCAGTCCATGTACATAGACACTGTGCTGAAGAGGTTCAGCATGGAGAATTCCAAGAAGGGCTATCTACCGATAGGCCATGAAATTTCTCTCTCTAAGAAGGATTGTCCGACAACTACTGAAGAGAGAGAGCGTATGAGTAGAGTCCCATATACTTCAGCCGTGGGATCTATCATATACGCCATGACATGTACAAGACTAGATGTGGCATACTCACTAGGAGTAGTGAGTAGATACCAATCTGATCCTGGAGAAGATCACTGGAAAGTAGTTAAAGCCATCCTTAAGTATTTGAGAAATACTAAGGACCAATGGTTGGTTTATGGTGAGTCAGATCTGAAACTTGTGGGGTTCACAGACTCCAGCTTCCAATCTGACCATGATGACAGCAGGAGCGTGTCGGGTTATATCTTTACTCTGAATGGTGGAGCCATCTGCTGGAAGAGTTCCAAGCAGCATACTGTGGCAGACTCTGTTTGTGAAGCAGAGTATATCGCATCATCAGATGCCGCGAAGGAGGCTGTGTGGCTGAGAAAATTCATCAACGAGCTCGGAGTAGCACCCTCCCTCGATGGTCCGATCCTGCTCTATTGCGACAGCACTGGTGCCATAGCTCAGGCGAAGGAACCCAAAGCACATCAGCAGACGAAGCACATCTTGCGCCGCTTCCACCTGATCCGGGAGATCATGGATCGAGGTGACGTCGACCTTCAGAAGATCGACGGAAAGGAGAACCTAGCCGACTCCTTCACTAAAGCCCTGGCAATAAAGGAGTTCGACAACCACAAATCAAAGATGGGTATTAGATACTGTGCCGAGTGGCTTTAGGACAAGTGAGAGTTGTTGGGAAATGTGTCCCAAAAAGCCAATCGTCAAGCTGTTGACGGTTGAGCAACCAAGTATTGTAATTGATTTGTTAATAAATAAAATATATTTGACATGTTCATCATAAGCTTTCATCTTCTAATGAACTCCGTTGTTATGATGAAGTCCTTAGGACTATTTAAGTTCGATAAAGAGAGGATTTATCGATTAGTCCTTAAAACTGTTCACGACCAAATGATAGGCTGTTAATAAGGACGACAGCTTCTATCGAGCATAGGTCGCTGTAGGCCATATGGGTTGGTTGTCCTCTTAACCAAGGAGTGTGGAGACACTGGTATGGCATACAGGTGAGATGTAAGGGTACATCATCATTGAACGTGACCAACTCCAGAGTATTCTACTGTCGAGAATATCTCTGATGGGATATAGGTATAAGTGTCCCTTAGACCTGAGATCGCCTCAGTGACTTGCAAGCAACTCACTGTGCTTTGGTACTGGACTAACTGAATTTCTAATTCAGGGATGAAAGGCTTCTGGGCACAGTCAAGTACTTGCGAAGTCAGAGTGTGATCGAGATGGGATTGACCACTCCAAGAGTTGGAGAAGAATGAGTCGCTGTATTTCAATTTAGCAAAACCTTGGCCAGGGTAATCCATCAGATGGATTTGATATTTTGAAATACAATGTGGACAACCTGATCAGAGTTGACAGTTAAACTCTGGGGTGTCCTATGATCATTTTGGTCAAGGGGATGAATTATATGAAAACTATATCCGCATGGGTTCTAAGGATGTTGTTCTACACATTCGACCTATCCGATCGTCGGGTACCATTGCTAGATGGTCACTTCGATTGGTATAGGAATTTATTCCTATGCTACCGACTTAGGTTCGGACCTATGAGGTCACACACATTAGAGTTCATGATCCGATCAGATGGTTGATCAACGATTAAGAATCGTTCTAGGGTTAAATGATCAATACGATTGACATTTAACCCAGTGCAAGTGTTGCAGGAGGATCGATTAGCAATTCGATTGCTAATTGGCTTAATTTGATTAAGCCAATGGGCTGAGATTAAGTCTAATTAAATATGATTTAATTAAATTTATTTTGGGCTTGATTGGATCAAGTCCAATTGGTTTATTGGATAAGCCAAGTGCAAGAAAAAACTAGTCCTAGTTCAACCAGGACTTGGGTCAATCTAATTTCTAATTTGATTAGAAAATTAAATCAGATTTAAATCTAATTTAATCTGATTAAATTAGGTTCTTAATTGGGTTAAAACTTATTTTAATTGGGTTGATCTAATTTTGATTTGATTTGGTTTGCGAAACCAAATTAAAACAAGTCATAAGACAGAATCCTAGTAAGACTAGGATTCCACCTTGCGCCAAATAATCCTTCTCCATGCCCTCTCTCTTATTCAACGCCAATCTCCACTTATTTTGTGCGACAAAAGCCCTCTCCCAGATCTCTCCCACGTTCACAAAAGGTCTCCTCTCTTCTTTCTTACATGGAAGGTGGTTTGGATCAAATCTAAAAGGAATAAGTTTGGATTTCGAATTCTATGAGATAAAGTTTTAGAAATCCAAAACTCTTTCAATTTTGCACCGAATTTATCCAAATTTTTTTTGAAATTTTTATGGCTTTTAGGGTATACAATGTGCACCCTTTTTTGGTGATCCATGTATGAAAATATGAAGGAGGTGCTCAAGAGTTGGGCGTCCCTTAACTTGCCATGTTTGGATAAGCCTTGACTAGGTGTTTGACCTAGACAAGGACTCTATCATATCTCTCTATATAAGATGAGTTTCTTTATGAAATTTTAGGAGAAATTAAAGATTTGAGAGACCTTTGTGTCATCCAAAAATCAGAGAGAAATACCTTTGGGTCGTGGAGATATAAAAGATGCAAGTTTGGATGTTTAGAGAGAAAAACGTGAAGAAGAAGAGGGTCTTCTTCTTGGGTTTTTTATTTTCATATCTTTCCTCCCTCCATCTTGAGTTTCCTGAGAGTGTCTCAGATCTGAAACTCCTCCTTCTACTTTCCATCTTTGGAAGAGTCCAAATCAAGAAGAAGGAGGCATCTGATCAACCATCAAAGAAGGATCAGCGCAGTACTAGCATACTGTGCTGATTTCCTGAAACATGACTTTTGATCGAGATTCGTGGGCTCGTGTGGATGACTCCTAGAGGCTGGATGCGTGTGCAGCTTGCAATATCATCCTCAAGCCCAGATCAGCAATGTTAGAATGTCTAACTTACAAGGTAATAGATCTGATCTATTGTTTAACACATATATTAGATGTAGTATAGAAACATGTTGATATGATCAACATGTAGTTCATGCTATATTTATATATTTTAATTTTTGATTTAATGCCATGTAATAATCATGTAATAGGATCTTAGATCTAGGGATTTTTTGATCTTAGAAAATAAATTTTGATTTATTTTAGTCTTCCGCTGTATGATCTTGAAAAAGTTTCAAGATCTAACCCTCTTTTTCAAGATCTAACCCTGAAACTCTAGATCTGGTTCCTACAGAATTGAGGTTATAGGATATTTCTATCGTAAATAAATTTTCAGATATATTCATAGATGATTTACTCGAACTACTACCGGATAGAGAAATTGAATTTACCATTGAGTTGGCACCCAATACCGGTCTGATTTCTAAAGCTCCTTATCGAATGGCCCCTATGGAGTTGAAGGAGTTAAAAGATCAATCACAAAATTTATTGGATAAAAATTTTATAAGACCTAGTGTGTTTTCTTGGGGAGCTCTAGTCTTGTTTGTGAAAAAGAAAGATGGTAGTATGAGGTTTTGTATCGACTATAGAGAGTTGAATAAGAATACTATCAGAAATAAGTATCCTCTACTTCGAATCGATGATTTATTTGATCAGCTGCAAGGTGCACAAATTTTTTCAAAAATTGATCTTCGTTCCGGATATCATCAGTTAAAAATTAAAGCAGAGGACATACCAAAGACTATATTTAGAACTCGTTATGGACAATATGAATTTTTAGTGATGCCATTTGGGTTAACCAATGCTTTAGCAGCCTTCATGGATTTATTGAACAGAATATTCAAATCCTATCTTGATAAGTTTGTTGTCATATTTATTGATGATATCTTGATATATTCAAGAAGCAAATTGGAGCATGAAGAACATTTACGGTGTGTACTATAAATATTGAGGAAAGAAAAGCTTTATGCCAAATTAAAGAAGTATGAATTTTGGTTGCACAAAATAATCTTTTTAGGACACATCGTATCTAAAGATAGAATTTCTATGGATCTAACAAAAGTGAAAGCTATGATACAGTGGAACAGACCTACAAATATTTTCGAGATCCGGAGCTTTTTGAGAATGGCAGGTTATTACAGACGATTTGTAGAAGGATTCTCTCGCATAGCTGCACTTTTGACTCGTCTTACTCAGAAAGGGGTTAAATTCAAGTGGACCGAGGATTGTGAAAAGAGTTTTCAAGTGTTAAAATAATGATTAGTTTCAGCCCCTATCCTTACTATACCAACAGGAAATGAAGGATTTACAATATATAGTGATGCATCAAAAAAGAAACTTGACTGTGTATTGATGCAACATGGTAAGATAGTGGTTTACGCCTCAAGATAATTGAAATCATATGAACAGAATTATCCGACACATGATTTGGAGTTAGCTGCAGTGATTTTGCCCTAAAAATTTGGAGACATCATTTATACGGTGTGCGGTGTGAAGTGTTTACTGATCATAAGAGTTTGAAGTATATTTTTATGCAGAAGGAATTAAATATGAGACAGAGAAGGTGGTTGAACTGTTGAAAGATTATGATTTAACAATTCATTATCATCTCGAAAAAGCTAATATTGTTGCTGATGTCCTTAGTAGAAAATCCGTGAAAATTTTGGCTATTTTAATCACACATCAAAGTCAATTATTGAAGGATATAAGAAAATTAAAATTAGACATTCGAGTATATAACTCAACAGTACGATTAGCCAACATGAGGGTTCAGCCAACACATTGAAAGAATTATAGTCGCCCAAAATGGTGATCCACAATTAATGAAAATAAGAGATTCAATGGAAGCTGGTGTTCAATCTGAATTCAAGATACATGATGATGGTTCGTTGAGGTTCGAAAATAGAATTTACATACCCAATGATTCGATACTCAAACAAAAAATACTTCAGAAAGTCCATCAGACCGGTTACACAGTTCATCCGGGAGGTACTAAGATGTATAGAGACTTAAAGAAAATGTACTTGTGGAATAATATGAAGAGAGAGATCGCTCAATTTGTGGCTAAATATTTGGTGTGTCAACAAGTTAAAGCTGAACATCAGAGACCTACAGGATTACTTCAATCTCTCGATATTTCAGTATGAAAGTGGGAACATATCACTATGAATTTTGCAACTGGACTATCTAAGACTCCAAGTAAAAAT
Source organism: Elaeis guineensis (assembly GCF_000442705.2). Lineage (NCBI taxonomy): Eukaryota > Viridiplantae > Streptophyta > Magnoliopsida > Arecales > Arecaceae > Elaeis > Elaeis guineensis. The sequence goes on along the minus strand of NC_025999.2, from coordinate 31,244,370 downwards.
GATGCAGCCTGAGTGATTGTGGATCGATTGACAAAGTCTGCACACTTTCTACCAATTAGAGTTAGATTTACTTTGAAAAGACTAGCAAAATTATATATGAAAGAAATTATAAGGCTACATGGAATTTCAGTGACCATTGTATTAGATCGAGATACCAAATTTGTATCACAGTTTTGGAAGAGCTTACACAAGGTATTAGGAACAAAATTAAACTTTAGTACAGTCTTTCATCCACAGACTGATGGCCAGTCAGAGAGAACTATTCAGATCTTAGAAGATATGTTGAGAACTTGTATTTTAGATATGAAAAGTTCTTGGGACGAGCATCTACCTTTGATTGAGTTCGCTTATAATAACAGTTATCAGGCTAGCATTGGTATGGCACCTTATGAAGCATTATATGATAGAAGATATCAATCACCGATTTACTGGGATGATATTGGTGAGCGGAGAATATTGGGCCCCGAACTTATTCAACAACCAGTCGAGAAGATTCAATTAATTAAAGAACGACCTCGGACAGCACAAAGCAGACAGAAAAGTTATGCAGATAACAGAAGATGAAAATTAGAATTTCAAAATGGTGACCATGTATTTCTCAAAGTATCTCCTTCAAAAGGGATCTCAAGATTTGATATTCGTGGCAAATTGAATCCTAGATATATAGGTCCGTTTGAGATTTTGGAAAGAATTGGTGAGGTGGCTTATAGACTTGCCTTACCGCCTTTACTTGCCAGAGTACATGATGTTTTTCATGTTTCTATGTTGAAGAAATATTTACCAGATCTAAGTCACATCGTAGAACTTGAACCATTGCAAGATAGAAAGGATCTATCATATGAAGAATATCATGTACGGATCGTGGACCATAAAGATCAAGTGATGAGACGTCGCAATATTCCTCATGTCAAGGTATAGTGGAGTCGACATTTGGAAAGAGAAGCTATTTGGGAATTAGAGGAAGAAATGAAGCAAAAATATTCCCAGCTCTTCGAGACCACAGGTATGAAAAATTTTGAGGACGAAATTTTTTTTAGAGATGAAAAATATGATGACCCAAGCCCAAGCCCGATTGAGAAAACCCAAGTCCAAGCCCAAAAAAAAAAAAACAAAGAAATGGGAAAGAAGACTCTCGATAGGAGTCTTCTTCTCTGATGAGCCATCATGATCGGGAGTCCTAGGACCACCAGGAGTCTTAGGGCTCTTTATAAAAAGGCCCTTCCCTTCCTAAGAAACTCCCCCACCGGTCTTCCTCCCTCTCTTCCTCCCTGATTTCTCCGATTGAAGCTGCGGCCCTTGATTCGTGCTCGCTGTGATTTCTCGCCGGCAAGATCACTGGAGACTGAGGTAAGCCTTTCTTCCTCTTCCTCTCTCCTCTCCTTTCTTTTTCATGCCTGTGGGCACGATTGTCGGTGATGGGTGTCGTCGAATTTCGTCGAAGAAGGGATCCCTGTTTTGTCTCTTCTTCTCTTTGATTTTTTTGATGCCGACGATCACTGTCGACCGTCTGTCTTGGCCTCTCCGAACTCATGAGGGTTGCCCCCCTTGCCGCCGGCCTTCGTCGTGTCGGTCGTGGCCCGAATAGTCGGTCAAAGGGAGGGGATCTGCCGGTCCCCTGTTTCGGCCAGGAAAGAGCCCGAGAAAAGAAGAAAGAAGAAAAAGAGAAAAAGAAAAGAAAAGAAAAGAAAAAGGAAAGAAAAAGAAAAAGAGAAAAAGGAAAGAAAAGAAAAAGGAAGGAAAAAGAAAAAGAAAAAAAAAGGGGGGAGAGAGAGAGAAGGAGAGAAAGACTTTCTCACTCTGCTCTCTCTCTCTCTTGGATTTTTTTAGGATTAATGGATTTAAAAATAATAATAATAATAATAATAAATATAATAATAATAATAATAATAGTAATAATAAAAGAAATACAAGAAGAGTTTTCATGGATCAATCCAAAATCTTAGATGCTGTCATTTAGTCAATCCATATGAGGACACTGGATTTTAAAATTTTTTATTTTTTTAATTTGATAAAATTTTGATAAAAAATATGATATTTGACGTACCAGATTCAGAGAAGGATTTTCAAGATTTTTAGGATTCCTAGTTTGAATTTTCTTTTGAAGTAAGTAGTGTTTTACTTTTATTAAATTTATCTGATAAATTATAAATTTAAATTATATTAATTTCATGGTATGCTTGTGATTGAAAATATTTATTGATATTAATTATGATTGAAAATAATTATTAAAAATTATTTATGATTGAAGATATTTGTTGAAAATTTTTATGATGATGTATGATCATAAAGAATGATATGATTGATTGACTCGAATATCACTTATTTATATTATTTTTGAAATAATATATGAATTGAAGATGATATGAATTGACAACCTGACTATATAAAGGACCTCGCCAATGGGGCATATACATTGGCAAATGATTTGTCCTGAGGATTTATGTCGCCAGCGAGACCAGCGACATATCGTCAGCGAGACCAGCGACAAATCGTCAGCGAGATCAGCAGTTTCGAAGGACTTTGCTGCCAGATGATTCGCAGCCTACCGCAAGAAGATACGTGGTATTATGACCCTGCCACAGAAAAAATGTGATCATAGTTCATGGTTGATAAGAGAAACTTAAGAGATTTGATGAATTTAAGATTATAAGCATAATTTAAAATTATGATGAATTGAAATTTTATACATGATTGATAGTGTGATGAGTTAAATTATGAATTCATGAATTGACATATTGATTTTGTTATTATCAGTAAATCAATATGTACAGTATTATTGCTTGATTTATTCAGATAAAGGTATACACTGCTTACTGGGCTATTTAGCTTATGATGAGTTTTGTATTTTTCTCTACAGATCCAGAAAATTAGCATGATACGAAATTCGATTGGGAGAGCGATTAGAGATGGAGTTGGCTTATTTGATTTAGGATTTTTCTCAGAATTGATGCAAGATTTTCATTTTAAGTGTTGACTTTGTCAGACAATTATCTTCCTTTTTGACACTGAGTTTTGATTTATTATTTGAACTAAGGTTTGATCATTAAGATTGAAATTTATTTAACTTTATATGTATGATGTCATGATGAGATGCCTTGCATGCTTATAAGAAAAGCTTTCTATGAGTATGCGGCGGTTGTCATGACCTTCGACTCATAATCTTGGGTCGGAGGCATGACAGCTAATGTCTTAGTCCACCAAAGTCCAACCTCTACTCTCTCCTCATATTCAAATTTTATTCTAATTTCGATTTAAGTCATGAAGCAAACATATTAGAGAGCTATAGCCATTCCTATACATGGGCATTGGGCCATGCCTAGCATGATCCGTTTGGACTGTGGCCCGAGCTATAGCCATTCCTTTACATGGGCACAGCACGGCCCGACCCAGGCCCATCAGGCCACGATCCAAATGGGCCGTGCCAAGCACAGTCCATTTACCTTT
>NC_025999.2:31085240-31240826 GCF_000442705.2 Elaeis guineensis | reverse complement strand
TTAATTTGATCAAACTTAGTAAATAGGGTTCCACCACGTAGCCATGAATTAAGTCCATCTTGGTCTAGTTAAAGACATGACCCATTCAACTACAACTATTGGAGTTGAGTCTAGAATGTCCTTGACCTAATCTAATTCAATTTTTGATTAGATTTGACCAATTACTCTAATTTAGTCCATTTCTTTAAGCTAACCTTAGGTCTAACCTAATTATGGACCTAATCATCTAACCCATTGACCCACAAATTTATGCAATTGTCTTAGGTCTTAATTCACAATTCTAGACCAATTAGACAACACTTAATTCTTTTAATTAAGTATTTAGGCTGATGGGTAGGGTTTGGCATTTCAAAAATAATTTTCAAATTTGAAAGATTTTATTTTTGTTCACAAATGTGTTGACTCATTTCACAAATAGATCAGCACATTTCATAAACAGCAATCCTATTGCTAATTACATAACAGAAAATAATCAATTAAAATAAATCAAATATTTCTTTAGATCTAATCTAACACATTCATGATAAATTTTACAATTGAACCTTTACAATTAAGTCCTTTCGCTACTTCGTCTATAGATATAATCGCTCGGCCCCTACCGCCATAGGAGAATCCCATCGAATGGGAGGAGAGGACCTTTAAACCCTACTTTTCTCCTATGACCGGATGACCATGGCAACCAACCCAATTAGACTACTTGTTGCTTGGATCAAGTATATCTAAATATACCAATTTCAAAATTTAAATTTTAAATTTTAAATTTTAAATTTCAAATTTTAAACAAATTTCAAATTTTAAATTTTAAATTTTAAATTTTGAATTTTAAATTTAAATTTAAAATTTTAAACAAATTTTAAATTTCAAATTTTAAATTTTGAATTTTAAATTTTTGAATTTTGAATTTCAAATTTTAAATTTCAAAATTCAAATTCAAATTTTCAAATTTAAACTTTTAGATTACTACTTAATCTACATATGCAAATGTATATCATATTTTAGAACCTGCTCTGATACCATTTGAAATAAATTTCAGTGCAGGGGGTTAAACGGTAATTTTAAAAATTTTTTCAAAATTATAATTTTATAGTGAAAATTATTAATTAATCTAATTAATTAACATGTATTAACCCTATATAAGGATCTAAATATGATATATATAGCATATATTTAAATTTAAAATTTCAAATTCTACAGTAAACGTTTTACTGTTATATGTTCAGAATACATTACCTTCATGTAGGTAGTCGATCGCTGCAGTCTAATTACCGTCGGAAAGATCTAATCATTGCAATACAGCTACACAGTATGTCTGACCTCCGTGGATCATCCACACGAAGCTCTCGATCTGATCGGCTCCCCACGAATGCTAGTTCGTTGCAGAATCTTTTCGACCGGGCTGATGCTGATCGAACTCCTTCGATCGGTGTCTGCCAATTCTTCGGATGCTCTAAATCATCAGTAGAGATAGTAGAGAGGTTGATAAAGCTCTCTCTGAAGTTTGGTGGACTCACGACACTCGTAGCTCACCTTCTCACTTCCTGAATCCTAGGCCAGAAATTTTAGGGTACTCTCAGAAAAACCCTGCGCCCTTTCTGTTTCTTTTCTTTCTCTTCTTTTCTTTTCTCACGCACAGAGCCTTTCTCATGCCACCCTTTCTCTCTAGGATAAGATTGCACATGCCCCACCTTCTCTCTCATTTTAAAACGGTGCAAGATCGCATCTTTTCAGCATTTTCACCGTGTGAGAAGATAAAGCTAGGTGGTTGCTCACTTGAATTCAAATCGAATTTGAATTCAAATGCCAACCAATCAATCTTTATCCACTCTTGGTGTGAGAAGAAGGGGGTGTGGGTTCTTTGTGTGTGGAGAATTTACACGAGAAACTTTTTCTCGTGTAGAGTAAGTGGCGCACAAGTGGATAAGGTGGCACATGAGATTAGTTGTCCATTCAAATTCAAACATCATTTGAATTTGAATGACCAACCAACCATCTTTATCCACTCAAAATGGCACACACAGGTGAGGCATGGGAAGGCTTCTGCATGGGAGAAAATTCATGAGAACTTGTTTCTCGTGAATTCAAATAGGCCCAGGTGAGGTGAGATAGCGCAGGGATATAAGTCAAGGTGGTTTCAAATATTAAATCAACCTAATTGAACCAACCTTATTAAAATAGGTTAGGCACAATTAGACTAAATTAAATCTAATATAATTAGACTTAATTAGGCTCAATAAAATTCTAATCAAATCAAGAATTGACTAAGCCCAACCCTTGATCAGATCAGGGACCAAACCACCTTGGCGATTAGGTCAACTCTTAACCTATCGGATCAAACCCAACTGAATCCAATTCAATTGAACTTGATCCAAAAATAATTATTCAATCAAATTGAGTTAATTAGCGATCAAATTACTAATTAAATCTCTCATAAATACTGAGTCCAAATTCGATGGGTAATCGGGCATCAAAGTCCATCGATATGAAACCTTGATAGACGAGTCCCAAATCAGTGGGGCTCTTGACCCCGGTATCCAAAATGTGTGAAACTCATGATTAGAGAATCTTGATTCTCGATCATAGAGTCCCAGACATATAGGACTCAGAGTCTTTGAGCATTAGGATTCTTGGTCGAAGAGTCTCAGTCCAGTGGGACTCTTCACCAGCCATCAGATCAGATAGGAACCTCTAATGTGTGTGACCCCACAGGTTTGAACCTAAATCAGTAGCACAGGAACCAATTTCTGTACTAATCAAAGTGACCATCTAGTAATGGTACCCGACATCTGGATAGGTCGAATAGTTGTAATCGCAACACTCAGAACCTACGCGAATATGGTTACTGTATAATTCATCCCTTTTGACCCCTGTGTATAGGACGACTCAGGATTAAACTGTCAACCCTGATTAGATCATCTGAATCGTGCTCAACTCAAACAGTCCTGTGACTCCTCACTAGGACTATCCTAACTAAGGTTTTGCTAAATTGAAATATGACTGTACACAGCTCCTGAGCTGGAGTGGTCAATCCCATCTTGACACACGCACCGACAAGTCAAGTACTTGACTACATCCAGCAGCCTTCCATCACTGATTATAGAAATTCAGGTAGTCCAGTGCCTAAGTGCAGTGAGTTGCTTGCAAGTCACCGTGGTGGTCTCAGGTCGGAGGGACAGTTATATCCATATCCCATCGGAGCAAATCTTGACAGTAGAAAAAGCTCCAGAGTCGGTCACGTTCAGTGCAGATGTACCCTTACATCTCACCTGTATGCCATATCAGTGTCTCTACACTCCTTGGTTAAGAGGACAACCAATCCATATGGCACACAACGACCTATGCTTGATAAATGTTGTTGTCCTTGGTAACAACATATCATTTGGTCGTGAACTGATTTAAGGACTAAACGACAAATCCTCCTTTGTCGAGTCTAAATAGTCCTAAGGACTTCACCACAACACAGGAGTTCATTAGAAGATGAAACAATTTATGATGAAAAATACCAAAATAACTTTTATTTATTTATAATTTATGTACTAATACAAGAAAGAGCAAACCATCAACAGACTGACAATTGACTTTGGGACACTATTCCCAACAAAGTTATCATCTCAAATTTATCATAGGTCAATATGCCTCCATGACGAATGAAGAATACTCAAGGAGCGGTAGGAGGGACATCAAATCCACTTGGTGATAACACTTCTCATTTGAATAGCGGCACATCTCAGCAGGAGGGAATCATTGATCCTACTGAAAATACTCCGACAGTACAGGAAGAGCCGAACATGACTCAACTAATGCAAACTCTGGTCGGAGTAGTTCAAACACAGCAACAGTTACTTCAACAACAACATGCACAGCCACGTCAGCATCCTCCACCGATACCTGGATATGGAGAACATCTGATGTAGAGAAACAACATCGTTGAGTTTAAAAAGCTAGCTCCTCCAGCCTTCAAAGGGACCATCGAGCCACTAGAAGCTGACAACTGGATTATGGAGATGGAGAGGGCATTCACCGTGCAAGAATGCCACGTGATGAGAAGATCCGCTACACAGTATATCTATTACAAGGTGAGGCATACAACTGGTGGTGTATACTTGAACAAAAATATAAACACGATGGGATACCACTCACTTGGGAGAGATTTCGAGATAAATTCTTTGACAAGTATTTTTCTCGAAGTGTCAGAATACAGAAAGAGCAAGAGTTTATTCATCTGAAATAGGGGAACAGATCCATTGCAGAGTATGAAGTCAAATTCACGGAGTTAGCCAAGTTCGTTCCAAGATTAGTTGAAATTGAGCAAGATAGAGTACATAAATTTGAAATAAATTGAAGACGAAAATTAGAAAATAAGTTGTACCCTATGAGTTAACTACTTATGCCTCAGTTGTGAATAAAGCTCTAATAATTGAGAGAAAAGTTAATGAAGCATATACGGAGAGAGAACAGAATTAGAAGAAGAGAAATAAGTTTGATGGAACTCAGGGATGAAATCAGAACAATAAGGATCCAGTAAAGAAGCCAGCAAATGATAAAAATCGTAAGAATGAGATGGCTAGATATTCGAGATGTGGCCGAAGAAAGCATGATTCTTCTAATTGTCCATGGAATACAGGTTCTTGTTTTAGCTGTGGACAGAAGGGACACAAATTACAGATTGCCCCAAGAGGAATGAGAATAGATCCACACAATAGGATGCTCAGGCCTCTAATGCTGTGGTGATTGGTATCATTCCTATATCTGATATTTATGCTTCAGTTTTGTTTGATTTTGGTGCTACACACTCCTTTATATCCACTACTTTTATTAGACAACATGATATAGTATGTGAACCTATAAAAATTAAATTATATGTTGAGACACCAGTAGGTGGTATTTTGAGTATCGAAAGTATGTACAAGTTATATAGTATCAGAATAGGAGAAAGAGAATTACCGACAGATTTGGTGATCCTAGATATACATGATTTTGATGTTATTCTAGGAATGGATTGGCTTGCTACTTATCATGCCTCTGTGGATTGTCATGGAAAGAGAGTGAACTTTCAAATATCGAAAGAATTAATATTCAGTTTTGATGGAAGTATAAGAACCACCCCTCCATGTATTATTTTATTTGTGCAAGCTAGACAGATGCTAAGAAAGAGATGTAGAGGTTATCTAGTATCAATAAAGAATACAGAACATGATGAATTGAGGTTACAGGATATTTCTATCGTAAATAAATTTTCAGATGATTCATAGATGATTTACTCGAACTACTACCAGATAGAGAAATTGAATTTACCATTGAGTTGGCACCCAATATCGGTCCGATTTCTAAAGCTCCTTATCGAATGGCCCCTATGGAGTTGGAGGAGTTAAAAGATCAACTACAGAATTTATTGGATAAAGATTTTATAAGACCTAGTGTGTTTCCTTGGGGAGCTCCAGTCTTGTTTGTGAAAAAGAAAGATGGTAGTATGAGGTTTTGTATCGACTATAGAGAGTTGAATAAGAATACTATCAGAAATAAGTATCCTCTACTTCGAATCGATGATTTGTTTGATCAGCTGCAAGGTGCACAAATTTTTTCAAAAATTGATCTTCATTCAGGATATCATCAGTTAAAAATCAAAGCAGAGGACATACCAAAGACTATATTTAGAACTCGTTATGGACATTATGAATTTCTAGTGATGCCATTTGGGTTAACCAATGCTTTAGCAGCCTTCATGGATTTAATGAACAGAATATTCAAATCTTATCTTGATAAGTTTGTTGTTATATTTATTGATGATATCTTAATATATTCAAGAAGCAAATTGGAGCATGAAGAATATTTACGGTGTGTACTACAAATATTGAGGAAAGAAAAGCTTTATGTCAAATTAAAGAAGTATGAATTTTGGTTGGACAAAATAATCTTTTTAGGACACATCATATCTAAAGATGGAATTTCTATGGATCTAACAAAAGTGGAAGCTATGATATAGTGAAACAGACCTACAAATATTTTCGAGATCCAGAGCTTTCTGAGAATGGCAGGTTATTACAGACGATTTGTAGAAGGATTCTCTCGCATAGCTGCACCTTTGACTCGTCTTACTCAGAAAGGGATTAAATTCAAGTGGACCGAGGATTGTGAAAATAGTTTTCAAGAGTTAAAACAACGATTAGTTTCAGCCCCTATCCTTACTATACCAACAGGAAATGAAGGATTCACAATATATAGTGATGCATCAAAAAAAGAACTTGGCTGTGTATTGATGCAATATGGTAAGATAGTGGTTTACGCCTCAAGACAATTGAAACCATATGAACAGAATTATCGACACATGATTTAGAGTTAGCTGCAGTGATTTTTGTCCTAAAAATTTGGAGACATCATTTATACGGTGCGCAGTGTGAAGTATTTACTGATCATAAGAGTTTGAAGTATATTTTTATGCAGAAGGAATTAAATATGAGATAGAGAAGGTGGTTAGAACTGTTGAAAGATTATGATTTAACAATTCATTATCATCTCGAAAAAGTTAATGTTGTTGCTGATGCCTTAGTAGAAAATTCATGGAAAATTTGGCTATTTTAATCACACATCAAAGCCAATTATTGAAGGATATAAGAAAATTAAAATTAGACATTCGAGTATATAACTCAACAGTACGATTAGCCAACATGAGGGTTCAGCCAACCTCATTGAAAGAATTATACTCGTCCAAAATGGTGATCCATAATTAATGAAAATAAGAGATTCAATGGAAGCTGGTGTTCAATCTGAATTCAAGATACATGATGATGGTTCGTTGAGGTTCGAAAATAGAATTTGCATACCCAATGATTCGATACTCAAACAAAAAATACTTCAGGAAGCCCATCAGATCGGTTATACAGTTCATCCGGGAGGTACTAAGATGTATAGAGACTTAAAGAAAATGTACTGGTGGAATAATATGAAGAGAGAGATCGCTCAATTTGTGGCTAAATGTTTGGTGTGTCAACAAGTTAAAGCTGAACATCAGAGACCTGTAGGATTACTTCAATCTCTCGATATTTCAGTATGAAAGTGGGAACATATCACTATGAATTTTGCAACTGGACTATCTAAGACTCCAAGTAAAAATGATGCAGCCTGGGTGATTGTGGATCGATTGACAAAGTCTGCACACTTTCTACCAATTAGAGTTAGATTTACTTTGGAAAGACTAGCAAAATTATATATGAAAGAACTTGTAAGGCTACATGGAATTTCAGTGATTATTGTATCAAATCGAGATATCAGATTTGTATCACAGTTTTGGAAGAGCTTACACAAGATATTAGGACAAAATTAAACTTTGGTACAGCTTTCATCCACAGACTGATGGCCAGTCAGAGAGAACTATTCAGATCTTAGAAGATATGTTGAGAACTTGTATTTTAGATATGAAAAGTTTTGGGACGAGCATCTACCTTTGATTGAGTTCGCTTATAATAACAGTTATCAGGTTAGCATTGGTATGACACCTTATGAAGCATTATATGATAGAAGATGTCAATCACTGATTTATGGGATGATGTTAGTGAGCGGAGAATATTGGGCTCTGAACTTATTCAACAACCAGTCGAGAAGATTCAATTAATTAAAGAACGATCTCGGACAGTACAAAGCAGACAGAAAGTTATGCAGATAACAGAGACGAAAATTAAAATTTCAAAATGGTGACCATGTATTTTTCAAAGTATCTCCTTCAAAAGGGATCTCAAGATTTGATATTCGTGGCAAATTGAATCCTAGATATATAGGTCCGTTCGAGATTTTGGAAAGAATTGGTAAGGTGGCTTATAGACTTGCCTTACCGCCTTTACTTGCCAGAGTACATGATGTTTTTCATGTTTCTATGTTGAAGAAATATTTACCAGATCCAAGTCACATCGTGGAACTTGAACCATTGCAAGATAGAAAGGATCTATCATATGAGAATATCATGTACGGATCGTGGACCGTAAAGATCAAGTGATGAGACGTCGCAACATTTCTCATGTTAAGGTACAGTGGAGTCGACATTTGAAAGAGAAGCTACTTGAAACTAGAGGAAGAAATGAAGTAAAAATATTCCCAGCTCTTCGAGACCACAGGTATGAAAATTTGAGGACAAAATTTCTTTTAGGGGTGAAAATATGATGACCCAAGCCCAAGCCCGATTGAGAAAACCCAAGTCCAAGCCCAAAAAAAAAAAAAAAAAAATGGGGAAGAAGACTCTCGATAGGAGTCTTCTTCTCCGATGAGCCATCATGATCGGGAGTCCTAGGACCACCAGAGTCTTAGGGCTCTCTATAAAAAGGCCCTTCCCTTCCTAAGAAACCCCCCCACCGGTCTTCCTCCCTCTCTTCCTCCCTGATTTCTCCGATTGAAGCTGCGGCCCTTGATTCGTGCTCGCTGCGATTTCTTGCCGGTAGGATCACTGGAGGCTGAGGTAAGTCTTTCTTCCTCTTCCTCTCTCCTCTCCTTTCTTTTTCGTGCTTGTGGGCATGATTGTCAGTGACGGGTGTCACCGGATTTCGTCGAAGAAGGGACCCCTGTTTGGTCTCTTCTTCTCTTTGATTTTTTCGATGCCGACGATCACTGCCGACCGTCGGTCTTGGCCTCTCCGAACTCATGAGGGTTGCCCCCCTTGCTGCCGGCCTTCGTCGTGTCGATCGTGGCCCGAACAGTCGGTCAAAGGGAGGGGATCTGCCGGTCCCCTGTTTCGGCCAGGAAAGAGCCCGAGAAAAGAAGAAAGAAGAAAAAGAGAAAAAGAAAAGAAAAGAAAAGAAAAAGGAAAGAAAAAGAAAAAGAGAAAAAGGAAAGAAAAGAAAAAGGAAGGAAAAAGAAAAAGAAAAAAAAAGGGAGAGAGAGAGAAGGAGAGAAAGACTTTCTCACTCTGCTCTCTCTCTCTTGGATTTTTTTAGGATTAATGGATTTAAAATAATAATAATAACAATAAATAAATATAATAATAATAATAATAATAATAGTAATAATAAAAAAAATACAGAAGAGTTTTCATGGATCAATCCAAAATCTTAGATGCTGTCATCTAGTCAATCCATATGAGGACACTGGATTTTAAAATTTTTTATTTTTTTAATTTGATGAAATTTTGATCAAAAATATGATATTTGACGTACCAAATTCAGAGAAGGATTTTCAAGATTTTTAGGATTTCTAGTTTGAATTTTCTTTGAAGTAAGTAGTATTTTACTTTTATTAAATTTATCTGATAAATTATAAATTTAAATTATATTAATTTCATGGTATGCTTGTGATTGAAAATATTTATTGATATTAATTATGATTGAAATAATTATTAAAAATTATTTATGATTGAAGATATTTGTTGAAATTTTTATGATGATGTATGATCATAAAGAATGATATGATTGATTGACTCGAATATCACTTATTTATATTATTTTTGAAATAATATATGAATTGAAAGATGATATGAATTGACAACCTGACTATGTAAAGGACCTCGCCAATGGGGCATATACGTTGGCAAATAATTTGTCCTGAGGATTTATGTCGCCAGCGAGACCAGCGACATATCGTCAGCGAGACCAAGGATAAATCGTCAGCGAGATCAGCAGTTTCGAAGGACTTTGCTGTCAGATGATTCACAGCCTATCGCAAGAAGATACGCGTTATTATGACCCTGCCACAGAAAAAATGTGATCATAGTTCATGGTTGATAAGAGAAACTTAAGAGATTTGATGAATTTAAGATTATAAGCATAATTTGAAATTATGATGAATTGAAATTTTATACATGATTGATAGTGTGATGAATTAAATTATGAATTCATGAATTTACATATTGATTTTGTTATTATCAGTAAATCAATATGTACAGTATTATTGCTTGATTTATTCAGATAAAGGTATACACTGCTTACTGGGCTATTTAGCTTATGATGAGTTTTGTATTTTTCTCTACAGATCCAGAAAATTAGCATGATACGGAATTCGATTGGGAGAGCGATTAAAGATGGAGTTGGCTTATTTGATTTAGGATTTTTCTCAGAATTGATGCAAGATTTTCATTTTAAGTGTTGACTTTGTCAGACAATTATCTTCCTTTTTGACACTGAGTTTTGATTTGTTATTTGAAGTAAGATTTGATCATTAAGATTGAAATTTATTTAACTTTATATGTATGATGTCATGATGAGATGCCTTGCATGCTTATAAGAAAAGCTTCCTATGAGTATGCGGCGGTTACCATGACCTTCGACTTACAATCTTGGGTCGGAGGCGTGACAGCAAATGTCTTAGTCCACCAAAGTCCAACCTCTACTCTCTCCTCATATTCAAATTTTATTCTAATTTCGATTTAAGTCATGAAGTAAACATATTAGAGAGCTATAGCCATTCTTATACATGGGCATTGGGCCATGCCTAGCATGATCCGTTTGGACTGTGGCCCGAGCTATAGCCATTCCTTTACATGGGCACAGCACGGCCCAACCCAGGCCCATCGGGCCACGGTCCAAATGGGCCGTGCCAAGCATAGCCCATTTACCTTTGAACCCTAACCTGGCATGGCCCTAGACCCAAGGTCTGGTGGCGGTGCCAGGCACGACCCGTGGCTCGTTAGGCCAAATGGATGGTCCTTTTCTTTTTTTAAAAAAAAAAATCAGCCCAAATGAACCGTGCTGGGCATGGCCCATTTAGCACCGTTACGGGTCGTGTTTGGCACGGTCCGTTTAATGCTATTACGAGCCGGGCCGGGCCCATAAATGGCAAAATCTTTTTTTTTTAATTTTTTTTGGATTGATAACAACTATTTTTTGGCTTTTTATCATTTTAACCTTCCCAATAGCTATAAAACGACTAATTTGAGGGGTATTTTGAAAAAAATAAAAAATTAGATTCCTATACATAATTTAGCTGCTGTATTCGATCCATATGTTAAATTAAATAATGTTTTGATTTTACTTGATGCATATTGTGAAAATATGAATCAAGATCCTGAACCCACTAAAGCTGAAGTAAACCAACTTCTTCATGATATTTATGCTTTATATGATAATAAAATTCGTAGATCTAGTGCTTCTCGTTCACAAACCTTCGCCTCTTCTTCTAATACTTTTTGTTCATTATTTATTTTTTTATTTATTGTACATAGAAGATATATACATACTTCTTCAAATTCATCTTCATCTTTAAGTAGCGTATTTGAATTTTATTTACAAAATGATCTTCAATCTGCATATGATGAAAATCAAATAGAAAATCTTGATATATTAGCATGGTGAAAAAATATTAAAAATCAATATCCTATAATGTCCACCATTGCATGTGATATTTTAGCTATGTCGATGTCCACAGTAGCATCAGAATTTACTTTTAGTGCAGGTTGACGAGTTCTGAATGAAAAGAAGAGTAGGATGGTCGGCGAAACAATTGATATACTGCTTTGCTTTAAAAATTAGTTGGATGTCGAGATAAGACTTCAGGATAAAAGTGGACATAATACAACATTCGACGACGACGACGATGACACAAATACTACAGACGATCAAAAAGATTTTTAATTATTTATTTTTTATATTTATAACTTTTTAATTTATCTTTTAATTATTAAGATGAGTCATCTTAATTTTTTTTCCTTCCTCATTATATTCGAAGATCAGGCCTAACCTTCTCTCTCTTGTATCATTTTGATTATTATTAATAAATTACTAAGGGTTCACGGCAAACCCCCTATCATTATAAGATGATTTTTATTTTTACAAAAAAAATCTTAAATTTATTTTTAATTTTACTGTTTAACTCTTTTATAATTTATAAAAAAATTATATTTTTTAAATTCAAAAAAAGAATAGGATCAAGCTTGGACCGTGTCGAGCCGTGCCTGGTCCGTGGGCCATGTCAGTCCAGACCCTTATGGGCCATGTCGGGCTCGGGTCACGGGCCGCATTTTCTCAGCCTAGCCTGGCCTGTTAGTATAGCGAACAGGCCATGCCTCGCATGACCCATTTTGTGCTGGACCAAACAATATAATAGATGATCCAGCCCATTGCCCATTTATAGTCATTCTAATTTTTATTTCAGAGAGATAGAGTTATTCCGATCTCTATTCCAATCCATACCAATTCAGATTCCTATTGCAAAATAAAGAGGTAAGCATAATTTACTTTTAATCTCAATTTTTTTATAATTTATTTACTTACTTATTTTAATGACTGCTGCATGGAACAGGGCGCCAAATCTTTTTATCTTATCTATTCCTCTTCTCTTCCTCTCCTCCGCTGTGAAGCGATGTCGGCTTTGTGTGCGGCCTACCATCCCCGCCTCCTCCTCTGCCGCAATCCCACCCCAGCATCGCCGGCGGCTGGTCGCCGGCGGCATCCGCTACCGGTCCGGTGCGCCACGGTGACGGAGGAGGAGAAGAGGAGTGCGCGGGTGGCGACGGTGAATAACGGCCGCGACTCGCTGACCATATGCCGGGTGCTGAACGGGATGTGGCAGACAAGCGGCGGGTGGGGGCGGATTGACCGCGACGCCGCCGTCGAGGCCATGCTCCGCCACGCGGACGCTGGCCTCACCACCTTCGACATGGCCGATCACTGTATACCGCTTTTCCCCTTTTTTCCAATTAGAAGTTCTGAAACCTTGACTCCTAATTCCGGAACTCCCCATCTTTTCTTTTATTGAGGCGGGCAACCAAAAAAAAATCTCAATTTTCACTAGGCATTTTTTTTCCTTAGTCGTCATGTGATTTTTGTTCCCGTTGTTTTACAAAATTTGAATATTAATATATGTGGGGTGCTGAACTAATTGAATAGAATGAGAGATATGTAAGCGAAGAATTCTGGTCAATGTGCTTGTTTTGTGCATTCTGCAGTGGAGATTATAAGTGGAACTGAATTTTGAGTGCTTTGGCTTCGCAGATGGACCTGCGGAGGACTTGTATGGTATTTTCATCAACAGAGTCCGCCGGGAGCGCTCACCAGAGTCGCTTGAAGAAGTTAAGGGGTGAGTTGGGACTTGCATTCTTCCTGTTTATCATTTTTATAGAGATTAAAGTGTTATAAACTGCAGGATACTTTGGAGTTAGTTAAATTTCACACCTACTGACTGACGTTTGCGCTATATAGCCAAATCAAATGGTACCTAGTTATAGCATAGTTCTGTTCCCCATCATGTCTTGCCTGCTCACTCGCATAAAGATGTTTCTTAACTTCTGAGTAATTTCTGGGTTGTTATACTTTATAATTGAATATGCTGAATGCTGAATGAGCTTGGATAACCAAAACATTATTTTCCAAATACCACTCTGCTGCTCTGCATGGGTGCGTGCATGCATGTAATTCCAGATTGTCCCATCTGACTTTTTAGTATGTAAACTTTTAAATAGATATATTTATTTTTTTTGACTTTTAAATGGCGGGCTTGAAAGATATGTATTAAACAAAAAAGTCTCCGTAATTATATGAAGTGTTGCTCACAGCCTCACTGACAATTATGCAACCATGCCTGGGCTATTTGCACCATATCAAGTAAATTTCTCATTATCCAATCCACTAATGCAATACCTGGTTGTTGTGAGTCTCCAAGAGATCCCATGCCTATGCGTGAGCAGTAGATTCTTGCATGCTGACCATGTTTAGACTTACTTCAAAAATCATGTGCTGCAGCCTTACAAAGTGGGTGCCACCTCCAGTTAAGATGACAGGCAGCTATGTTCAGGAGAATATCAACATATCACGGAAGAGGATGGATGTTGCTTCACTGGACATGCTTCAGTTTCATTGGTATTCTCTTGCACCTTTAGCATCTCTTGAAGTTGAGAAGTGCTGATATCAGTATTTTGTGATATTTGGATGTGAATTGGTGCATGATGCCTTGTGTGCTTATGCAGAACAACCTCTGAAAGCAGAATATTGATAGTTACCAGCCATCAGTTTCTCTTTCCTTCTCTTTCATGAACCATAAGGCTGTCACTTTCACTGTATAATCATGCATACAGAATCTGCCACTTGCATGTGAATTCAATTCACATTTTTATAGGTCCACAATTTGGTTTGCTCTGTGGTGCAAAAGTATGCCATTGTATGCTTAGCTTCTTTGTAATCTGCAATATATTTGGGCCAGCTAGTTCACTTGATATGGACCCAAAATCTTCTTTTCATGGTTTCCTTTTCTTTTTAATATATGAATTATTTCATAGGTTTCTCTTGCAACTTCTGAAAATGAGACAGTATGCTGTTGTGTATCCAAAGCATAGAGTGAATGCTTGTGTTAGGAAGGTAGTCAGATAGATGGTTTGCACCAAGGCTAGTTGATTCCAAATTGTTGTGAAGAACCAATGTTACTTGCTGTAGATGTTTTTGCAGGCTTCACATATATTGAGATAATGTAGCATGGATGCTTCAATTGCATCATATAAGATAGAGATAAGATGCAAGGTTCTAAGTGTTACATGTTTTGCTTGTATTAATCAAAGTTTTATATGGTTCACACACTGTGTTGATGGTTGTTGCATAGTTGTTGATATATGCACATCCTTCTCAGTATATGTATATCATCTCCTCAATCTAGCCAACTTTGGTAGTTATATAATGGTGATTAAATATGCTTTGAGCCTCAAATATATGTTTGACTTTTATAAGCACTTCACATTGTGAATCCTCTACAAATTGAATTTTGTTAATGATAAAATAGATGAGGTGCATATTTGCTGATATATGCACATCCTTCTTGGTGGATATATATTGTCTCCTCAATCTAGTCAACTTTGGTAGTTGTATAATGATAATTAAATATATTTTGAGCCTCAAAATGTATTTGGGTTTTGTAAGCACCTCATGCTATGAATCCTCTGCAAGTTGAATTTTATTAGTGACAAAATCAATGAGAAAACACTTACTACAGCATGTTAGAAATTTTCAAATACATAACAATGTCAAAATAGCTTTTCAAAGCCAAGAAAATCTTACAAAAAAAATATATAGAAGAGTCTGAATTTGTAAGTGTCAATTAGATCTCTATGCACCATGGGTTATCTTATGTATTGCTTGATTCATGCAAGGCTATATTAAGTATACTAAGTCAACATGTATTCCTAATGTCTAAAGGATGTGTTTTGATCATGTGGCCATTGTATTGTATTTGTATGTCATGTGAAATGGTGGAGTGCATGATGATACTTTACACTAGTGTCTTAAAAAGTATCTACATAGGTGGTCAAGGGGCTATATAATGTGATGTGCAGGGCACATAGGCAATTATTAATTTTTAAATTTTAATGAACAAATGAGATATATCTAATACAATAAAATAACAACAATATAAATACTAATAAGTAATAACAATAACAACTAAAAGTTAATGCACCCAACTTAGTACTTAATACCCAATAGCCATAGCTATAACATGATTAATGTACTAGTGTTATGACCAACCAATGTCGGAAGAAAAGGTACTGATAGGTGATAGGTGTGCTAGATCTGTACCGTTCTGAATTGCAGCATATTGGAACCCCGGGGAGGGAGAGGACTGGAGAGGAAAGCTAAGTTTTGAGCTCGACGGTGGGCGAACCTGCTGGTTCTTGAAAACCATGCCTAGGGTTACCTAGAGTTTCGAGGGAGGGAGGGGGATTTACCAGAGATGTTGGTGGCAAAACTAATGAGACTTATCAGAGGTCTTGAGTCTCAAACGATTGAATGAAGAGGAGGGGGAGATTGAACGAAGTGATCGAACCATCAGAGGGCTTACCTGTCAGTTGTCGTGGGCAGCGACTGGGAGAGAGATAGATTTCATGACTTGTTGCTCTACATTATGTTTCTATAATTTCTGGCTAAATCAAACACAAGATATTAGTCTAATATATAGGTATAGAGCCACTAAAGAATACTAAAATATTCTGTTGGTAGCCTTATTTCTGTCCCATTTACATCCCTCTTAATCTCATCAATGGTCATGCAATGTTTCTGTTGGGTGCATTGCTAGTTTATATTTCCATTGCTATGGGATATATTGGCTGCTGCAGATCTTTTGATCTCAATGAATTCTAGAATTGGTGAACTTGACAATATGAATCACTTGTGAAATAAATGCATCTGTTGTGTGGCAGACCTATTACAAGATCAATTAGGGTTAGCTCTTGTAATCATAATTAAAACGTTTATTCCATGGAAGTACTGCCTAGCCCAGGCACTACTTAAGCCTAACAGGATTTGCTGTGTTTCAGTGGTGGAGTTAGATTTCATCGAGAATCTCTTTCAAGCCTTGGCTATGTTGTAGAGGAAGAATTGTCTTTCGGCTTCTTTTATTATTTTCTTTAAAGTGAGTGGGAAATGGTTTTTGGGGAGGGAGCAGGGTGGGAAGACCATGGAGATATTTATGCTTGTTTTCATTCTTGCTAATGCTCCTTGTGTCCATCTCATGGTTAGACATTGCAAGTTTGCATAGAATGAAATATTTTTCCATCAAATACATATAGAAAGGCCCTACAGCAAAGTAATTGATGCTATATTGCACATTTGTGCTTGTAATCGAGGAACCCTCATTCTATTCTACAAAAGACCAAGATGGTACATATTGCAATAATCAGTCTAGAGCTTGACTTATTAAAATTTGGTCATCTAAATTTCATAGTTTGTTGAAAAGGCCTTTTTCTGGAGTATCTTGTTACCAAAGATCTATATAAACCATCAAAAGGGAAACAATCTGAACCCTTGGAGATGGAAGATAGGGAATGTGATGGAGATCGTGGAACCTTTGCAAGACCTACCAGAGGCACCAACAAAGGATCAAAAGTCTTTGCATGAATATTAAGGTAGATGGGTCATTAATTCTTTCTTCTTCCATTAGCACCATTCTAGATGAGTATATAGATTTCCCAGTAGGTCTGTCCTGCATCGGACTGGGAATCAGTTGATAGGAACTATTTGGCGCCTACACATAGCTGCACACACAAGATAAAGAATGTTCCTTATAACACTTGGACAATATAGCTAGTTTTTTTTTCGAATGGATGCTATAATCATTGTGAAGTGCATTACAAGCATGCTATTCCAATCAGGTCTTGCAAAATCTTTTTAGACCACAGCTGCAAATGTAGTTGTTGTTTGCTTGATTGGTAGATTCCAAGCTTTGCATTGGATGGTGGAATCTAAAATTCTTTGAAGGTGTAAAAAAAAAAATTCATATTAGCCACCCTATAATATTTGGATTTGAAGCTTATGATTGGTGCCAAAGAAAATGAACTTAAGGTTGGTGCAAAGTCAAGGATTGTGCATTCCTTGGATATGTAGTTGCTGATAGAGACCAAGGTCCATAGTCTTGGTACTAGACCGAGGTACAAGCGGGAGATAGGTAAGGCACAGTATTGATATTGTACCATATTGTTACCCAAAAATCCTTTTTTTTTTTGCTTTCAAGGTTTTAGAATTCCATTATTTATTTTTGAGTGAAAATAGGGTTTTTTGAGTTTATTTTCTATGTTTAAATGTAATATATTTTAATTTTTATGTAACATGCCTAAAAAATAGTATGAGTATATAATACATGTTAAATCAACTAAGTATAGCATTGAAAATGTAAAACGCTTATGCTAAAAATTAGAAATGCAATATATATGCTAAAAATTAGAATCACTAAGGGTGTGGTGACCTTTTCTCTCGCAGTTACTGAGGGAGGGGTTAATAGGGCTTGAACCAGGGCCTTACTGGGCTGAACTGCCCGGAGCTACTAGGTTGTGAGGATTCAGCTTGGTTGGGACCAATTTTGCGTTGGTTTGCAACCCATTTCATATTATGACTATGAGCCATTCTGGTTTGGGTTGATACTGTACAAGATCGACCAAACTAGGTGGTTTAGTCCGATATCATATACCATAATAGAGACAGTATGGTGGCTAAGATCATTATGAGTAGCAATGTCTTTCCTAAGAATGTGAAGTTTGAAGAAAGTAAGATCAACGAGAGGCTTGTTTTTGCCAATGTCCAAGATGATATCTTTCTCGCCATGTCCAAGAAAATCATTCTTATATTTATGATGATGTAGTTGATCATGAAGAAAGCATAGAACCAGTAGAGCATCAACAAATGTCTTTGAGAGTAAGGAAAATCTTTGAAATACATCCGGTACAAGAGTTTACAAGATCATCTACGTCTCCCAAGCCTAGTCTAAGATATTCCCTTTGTTTATATTATCCTAATAATGAAACATAAGCAATGGAATATGAGATCACTTCTTTTTACCAAAAACATATATAGAAGTTGGTGAAGCTTCCAGGTGGAAAGCAACAATTAAGTGATATAGGGGTTAATGTGATCAAGCAAGAGGACAATGGGTAAAAAGGAACAACCGTACTCTAGCTGTATTATCTTTGGATGAAATATAAATTTAGAGCTTGAACAACTTGTTATCAGGATTGCATTCTTCTATGGTGAGTTGGAGAAGCAAAGCTAAGTTTTAACCTGAAGTTTTGTGGACAAGGCAAATCCTAACTTGATATGTAGGATGTAGAAAGGATCATCTGGTTTTAGACACATATCTGATAGTGAATTAACATAAAAAGTGATTGTTTCATGAAGTATACTAAATGTGAATGATGCAGTTATGGAACCTTTTAGGAATCCTTAGCCCACATGAGATCAAAGTAGCACAGACTAAAAGCAAAATTATGACTAGAAGCAAATAAGAATTTACTTGAAGCAAGAATTATTGTGAAAAGAAGTGGAAATGACTAGAAGCTAAAACTAGAAGAGAACATTAGAACAAGAAGCGAAATTAAGATTAAAGGATATTAGAAGGCATCACATCTTGCTTCTTGCTGGATCTTTAGCCTCTCACCTCTTGTCTTCATAGGGTCATGGTAAAATTTCTTGCTTCTCACCAGTATCCTCTCGGAATCTAGATGTTCCATTGCGGGCTTTTGAGGGTCCTCACTCCACACAAGTAAGAAGAATCTTTAAAGAAATGTTAATTAGTTGTGTGATTGATTGAAGAATTGAGTACATTGAAGGGGTATTTATAGGAGAGATTTTCTAAAGCTAGTGATTTCTAATCCTTATTGGATATAGTTCATCTGAAAAAACATAAAAAGATAACATCAAAGAAAGTTTAAAATAATTTCCGAAGTCCTTTTGGACTTGTAACTCATTTAACATAAGCTTCTAGAAGAACAAAATAGTAAAATTTGGGTAAAATAAAAAAATTATCCGTAAGTTAATATGTCATAAAATGATGCTTTTGCAAATATCTGAAACTTCATCAGCACTAACACATGATCTCCATATTGGATGATTCAAGATATATTGGAAAGCTAACTCAATGGCAGGTGCAATGGAAATGGTTCCATATGTGCATTCTAGTTGTATCGGTGTTGGTGAAGCTCTCTTTTGGATTGGTGTGCATTGAACTTCTCTTTTGAATGCAGCTTGATATAACAATTGGAATTTGTGTTTATTGGATACTTGTAAGTCAAGTGTCACCTTATATTTTTTCTTGAAGAAGTGCTTGTAAGCAAGATTGCCCAATTGGTACCGAGGCCTATACCAGTTGGCAATTAGCATGGTACATACAGGTGTGTACCATGTCATGTTGGGACATTTTAGCAGCTTTTTTTTTTAATTTTTAAACTTTGAACGGAAGTTGGCATATGGTTTGCTGACTTTAGTTCCAAATTCGACAATAAAAAAGAGAGTTGTTCCACTCTCCCTTGTTTTGAAATGAAAATGATGGGAGAGAGAAGGGGAGAGGAGAAAAGGAGAGAGGAAGAGAGGGAGAGGGAGGACAGGAGGGCGAGGGAAACCCTAATCCTACCCAAAGAGAGAGAGAGAGAGAGAGGAGAGCTACCTACTGGATTGCAGGTGCCAAGGGGCAGACAATCGCGACTTTGCGAGTGGCCGGGGGAAGGAGTGGTGTTCGTGAGTGGGAGGTGGGTGCTCTCTCAAGGATTCTGAGCTGAGGCAGGGAGGATATGCGTGATTCACGTGGTTTAATAGCCAAGTGGGGTTGTCTTGTTTTGAACACTATAACCATGCCGGTCGCCTATTAGCTAGTTTTATATACCCGAACCAGCCAGTTCGGCACAATTCAGCCTTCCTTGCTTATAAGTTTGATTATTGTTCAGGGTGTGTCATAACCCACCAATAGATCTTAACATGAATCTCAAGGAACTAATCTTTAAGCTTATTTAAACAACACTTTCAGTGTAGCCATGCTATTCTCCTGAACTTTGGCAGTTTTGTTACACATGTTACCATTTTAAAGATCTCTTTTTCCACATTTGAATCCAAGGTTCTACTTTCAACCCGTGTTTGGAGAATTGGCCAGTATGGGGTCCCTTGCTTGCATCAATTCCCCTAGGCTTGAAAGATTTGGCTCCCATCAAACTATCATGAAGTAAGATATAACAGCTTTCAGATATATTTGTATAAGGAGTTGGATTAGGATAGAGTTCATGTACTACAATCTCCTTCAGCAAATCTGGTCCCCTTTTGTCCAAATTTCACTTGATGCATCTTCTTTCATGGTTGGGATATGCTTTATTTTATCTGTAGATTTGGGTTTATATTTTTCTTTTCTTCAGTTAATCCTTACCTGTTGAGTTGAAATGTGCTAGGCTCAGAAAACTTGTTCAATATATGCATTCCATTGGACTGATCCTGGAGGTGCTAATGGTGACTGAGGGGGTTGAATAACAAGATGTGAATTATTTATACCAAATATTCCTCTATTTTACCTGGTAAATCTTCACGAATCAAGTCACTATCATTCTTTGGGATCCTTTGTTCCGTCATTAAGACCATATCTTCTTCATGATACTCTTCTGCTTATTCACTGCCAAGGTGTTTTCTTCAAGCTTCATCTGATTGAAGGCATTTGCTTCAAGCATCAGGTTTGTCTTGTTGTGTATGTCTTCATTATCATATCTTCTTGGAAGACTTGATTAGCTTGATAATTAAATACTTGGGCTCAAGTTATACTTCCTTTTTTGCATGCGGCTTCCTTGTCATGCTGATTCTGGTCTATTGTGACTCTAATGCTCTTATTTCCATTGAAGTGCTACTGGCTTCCAACTTTTGCATGATTTGCTGAAAGATGCTCCTTGTATCTTCTTGATTCTTTTCCATGCATTCCATATGGTTCTCTAGGGCATTGTTTCAGTCCTTTCTAGTTGTTTTTTTTGACTTTTGGCCTCAGTAAGCATCTGTTCCGTTGGTGTGTTCACAAAAGCTAACTAATTGTAGAAGGGATGCTGTTGGTTGGGATCAGATGGTGGCTGGTTGCCATCAGCTACAGCTTGCTTCAAGATCTGCAATGGCTGCTGATATTGGTCTGATGTCGACTGGCTTCTAAAATTTACAAGATGTCCAATCTAAATCTGATTTGATGTGATTTGCTTAGAGATGCGTGCTTTGACCTGTTGCAACTAGTTGATGGCCCATGGAAACAAGATGCAGCCAGTAATTAAAGCTTTAGTCATGTTAGTAGGTTGGACCTATTTTGGTTGTGTATGGGGTGCGGAATGCCTGTGAGTGATTGACAAGCTAGGATGCAAATGTTGTGGGATAACCCCAGGGAACTCAAAAAAGCCCTCCAACCACCTTGATGAAATAAGTGAAGTTCTAACACACTCGCAACTCAAGCTAGAAATTGGGCAGATGTCAAAAGCAACTAGGAATTCAAAAGCAGGCAGGACTGGGAAAACAAATTGTATTTTGAAAAGAATCCTTTTTTTTCTTTTGAAAATGATGATGAGTCCTAGTTCAACTAGGAATCCTGCTTCAACTGGGAGTCCCAATCCAAACTAGGAATTCTAAAGCAAATAGGAATTAAATAATAATTAGTAAAGATCTAGAAATTCTAACTTAAGCAGAAAGAATTGGCTTTGTTACAAAATTTGTGAAATCAGATTTGGAGTCCTAGTTGAAAATGTACTTTTTTGACATTATTTGTAAATCCTGAACTGGAAAAATATATTGTTTCATGAACAATGCTAAACAGGAACATTGCAAGGAACCCAATGGGTATCCTCAGCCCACACAAGATCAAAGTAGCACATCAAAAAGCAGAATTAAAACCAAAATAATAACTAGAAGTAAATAAGATCAAACTAAAAGCAAGAATTATTAGGAAAAGAAGTAGAAAATAACTAAAAGGTAGAATTAGAAGAGAAAAATTAGAACTAAAAGAGAAACTAATATTAAAGGGATAACTAGAAAGCCTCACACCCTTCTTGTTGGACCTTCAACCTTGCATCTCCGGTCTTTACAAGGTCCTAATAGAATATTCCAGGTCTCTCAATAGTGTTCTCTCCCAAACCATGGCCTCACAGGATGGGCTCTTTTTCAACCTCAAACCACACAAGAATTGAGATGAATCTCAAAGAAAACTTTCCTTAATTTTCCGTGTTTTATTGAAAATTGAGTACAATTAGGGTTTTTTATAGGAGAGAATTTTTCTAAATGAAATGGATGTTTTGTAATTCTCATATGATACAGTTTACCTTAAAAATAAAGAGATAATATCAACAAATAAAGGTATAATAAATTTCTAAGCTCTTTGGGCTTGAAATTCATCTAGCATGAGTTTCTAGAAGTAAAAACAAGGAAACTTTGGTAAAAGTAACGGAAAAATCATTCTTAAATTAATATGTTGTGGAATGGCATTTTCTTATATATCTGGACCTTTGTCAGCATTGACATGTCTTCAATAAATTGTCTAGACCTCTCTCGCCTGACCTTTGTCTTGGATGATTCAACTGGTGATGGAAAGCCAACTCGATACTAAATGCAATGGAAGTGATCTCATACGTGAATTTCAATGTATTGATTGGCAGAGTTCTCTTGGGCTGCCATGCAATGGATTTGCTCTTCTCGATTTGGCTTAATACAAAAATTGGACTTAGTTTATTAGACATTTGCGAGTGAAGTATCACCTTATATTCTTTATGAAGTGCTTATAGGTAGGGGTGATTGTTTGGTGTATCCCATCATGCTAGTAGATCTTAGCACAAATCCAAGGAACTGGTCTTCAAGCTTGTTTAAACATAGGTTTCGCTGCAGCCATGCTATTCTCTTGAGTTTCAGTTAACTTTTGCTAACGTGTAACTCTAGAAGACCTCTTTCTGCATATATAAATCCTTCTTGGTTCCAATATCACCCCAAGTTGAGATGTGGCAAGTATGGGGCCTTCCATCTGCATCACTGAATTAATCGTTGTGTTTATTTTAAGGGTCATATGATGCATTCACTGCTTTACTGCTTTATGTAGGTAATATGTTCACCATCAACAATGATCTAAACGATATCAAGCATCTAAAAATTGATATGTCTAAGCACTTTTGCTACAAATGATTGGGCCTGCTAGTTTGTTTCTGAAAAAAAGGAACAGCTAAGAAGGTTCTTGGCATACACATTCAAAGATGTAGCAAGCATGGTTTGGTCTCAATCTGAGTGCACATCTGAAATTCATGAAAGTCGTGGCACGATTAAACACAAACCTATCTCTGCGGCATTACTCAGAAACTTCAATCATCCAGAAAAGATTCTCCAAAGGGTGAGATTTGAAGAAAGAAATGATGAATGTTCCCTATATTTCTGCTGTGGTAGCTTGATGTATGACACAATTTGTCCAAGATCAGACATGCAGTTTGAGTTGTTTCAAGTTGAAAGTGTGATCTAGGACAAGAACATTAGAATAGATGAAATGGATCCGGTATTTGAAGGGGACAGTTTATGCTTGTTATTTGGAGGCTTTTTGTTGGAGATTGTGGTTCTGTTGATGCCAACTATGCTGGTTGGGAAAAACCACACTCCACTATTGGGTGTATTTTAAATATTTGTGCTGCTGCAGTTAGTTTTATGAGAAAGTTTCAAGACATAGTTGGCTTATCATCTAAGAAGAACAGCATATTTTCATTGGAAGCAGAAAATGAGATGGTTTGGGTAAGGTTATCTCTTGGTCAGCTTGGAGTGGACTAAAGGAGCATTGTGTGCATTGTGATTGCTAAAGCAAAAAACATCAATGCAGCTTATCCCTCTACAACAAAGTATATAGATATCTAATACCCCTTTATCGGATTAGTTTTGGAATTCTGTGACTTGCAAGCAGTCAAATTTCAAGCTAAGAAAAACCTTGTGTTGACAAAAGCTTTTTCATGCTAAAAAAGAATCACATGTGTAGGAGGCTTTCTTATCAGAAGAAACATCGCATAGGTTAATGGAGAATACTGCATGAAGAATGTGATAACTGAGTAATTGATAATTGGAGATTTGCTTTCAAGTGGGAGATTGTTGTATTATTCCATATGAATGCTGAAATCCCCTTACCTCTCCTTTTATTTGGTCACTTATGCATGGTTATTCTAAGCAGTTGGATCATGGGCTGATGTAAGGACTGCAATTGCTTTGTTGGCTTTAACTTACAAGGCTGAAATATGAGACTGTGTGCGTGTGAGAGAGAGAGAGAAGGGAGCTGCTATTCTTCTACGTAGTGTTTGGTTATCCTTTTTGTATTACTGGAATAGGAATATGAATTCCTAGAGAATAGCTATTCACCATGCCTATTCCAGATTTCTGTTTGGTTGGAAATCTGCTATTCTATCGGGAATAAGGTGTAATTAATGCAGTGTTATTCCATGTATCTCGAATAAGGTGCAATTAATACTCATTAAAGATCTAGAATAAGCTATTCCATGGTCCATCATGTAATAGGTAAATCAGGGTAGATGGGAATAAGATGCAATTAATGCAGGGTTGACCGGAATTGCTAAACCTGCAGGGCCCACCATCACTTTTTCTAGTGTTTGGGGGAATAAAGTGAAATAGGCCCTTATTCCACCTAGAATAAGGGCATCCAAACACTACCCTAAGGTTTTCTTGTATTTTGACTTTCTTGCAGAAGATCTTATCATTCTTAAGGGCTGCTGTTATCCTCTTTTGCCAAATAAAGATATTCAAAAAAAGTTGTATACATCTTCCATAAATTTCAATATCCTTGTGAATGGCACCTAATTTTCTTTTGTTCTTATGAGGGTGCCAACTGATTCTGTTGGTAAAGTCACTGATTATTCGTTATGAGTGAACCAAATTTGAATCCCACCCTCAACTTGGTTTTGGTTGAGTTCTTTCCATCATAGTTTTTTCAAAAAGGAAAGAAAGCAAAAAAAAAGGAAAAGAAGAAACAACGTCTCTATAGTCTTTAATGGACTAGGGCAGTAGGCTCTGGATTTGGCTAGATGTAAATACTTTCTCTTACTCTGTTGCTCATGCATAAGGACCCAAGGATTGCAACTTGAAAGTTTGTCTGAAATGAAATAGTTGTCCATCATATGCATGCTAAAAAGCCCCAAAAAGAATTCGTGAATGCTTTATTATGCGTTTCTGCTTTTGCTTCAGAAATGCTAGCCTCAGTAGGGCCCCTTATCTTTGTTGTATTGTCAGGTTGTACCATCGTCATTTTGTTGGGTTTTTGTTGCTGTTGCTTCTTTGCATGCTCTGTTGGCTACTCTAAGCTTTGGATCACTTCCTTTACATTTTTTGGAATTGAGTAGTGAGGCATTCTTTGTTCTATCTGCCTGCATTTTCCTTTAAATAAGGAAATGGTGGAGGTGGTGAATGTTGCAGTCTTGCTTCCTTTAAGAGTTTATTTAAACAATTTTTGCTGTATTTTCCTTTTCTTTGTTGCCTTTAAGATGTCTTTGAAGATTTGTTCATTTATAGCTTTGTTTATTTTTGCCGGGATAGCTTTTTCTTGAGAAATAGAATTATTTCATCAGACAGATTGTTTTTGCTCAGAGTAGTTGATGTGTTCTCTTATGCTTTAGTTGCTGGTGAGAAGCTGATTTGTGTACATGTTTCTGCATGCTTAGACATTTTGTGGTCTTGGTTTAAGGCTTTTCACTTTTCCCTTTGTGTTTTGATTGCCTCTTTCTCCTCTTTTCCCCCTTTTTTCTTGTTTATTTTTGGAGGGGATTAGGATGTATTTTAGTGTATCATGGGCTTTTACCGTCACTTTTTATCCTTTTCCTCAGCATATCTTGAGGCATTTTTGGTTGTTGCATCCTTTTCTTCTAAAATGTTTTTTTTTATAATTTATTTATGTTTTACTTTGGTTGTCCTTGGTCTGCAAGGTTTAATTTTTTATGACTGTTGGTTAGAGTCAGGTCATGGGTTAAATTTGCGTTTGCTACAGAAAGCCAGGTTGTATCTTGATTAAGGATGCTGCATCAGTGCATCTGTAATTAAAGCATCGTTTACAGTAGGATGCTATAGTATTTTAGTTATGGTATTTTATGCCATCATTAAGCAATAAAGCTATTGTAAAGATATTTGTGTGTGGATTATGGTTAGCAGCTTAGGGTTTAAGATTTTGGTGCAGTTGACTGTAATAAGTGCATGACCTTCTCTTGACATTATGCATCTCTTTTCAAAGATCAAATTGTGTATGCATGAGAGTGAGAGAGAGAGAGATAGGACTATGCGCAAAAAGATCATGAGGGTTCTTCAAGCTAATCTTTGAAGGAGAATAATAGAAAATGTTCTCTGCAGTGAACAGTTTTTTTCCTTTTTTTTATTTTTAGAGGAAAACTGCATTTAACAGGTTACTTGGTTGTCTAGTAATTTTCAAAACATGTAAGTGCTTTGATTTATTGTAGTGTACAGTTTATGAAATCATTTCTTTAGTGACATTTTAGTTCATTCCAACTTAGTGGTTATGCTATGGCTTTCCTTGAGACAGGTGGGATTATTCCAATCCTGGATACCTCGATGCCCTAAAACACCTAACTGATCTGAAAGAAGAAGGTTAGAAAGGACAATATATTATTATTCTCCTATTGCTGTCTTCAAAAGTGTGTTATTTTTTCAACTCTTTAAGGTTTGTTACAATGAGACTGGCATCTCCTGATCTAATCAGTTTTCAACACTGAAAAACGTGCAGGTAAAATCAAGACTATAGCTTTGACTAACTTTGATACTGAAAGATTACATATAATACTGGAAAATGGGATCCCAGTTGTTAGCAATCAGGTAATGGATTTCCTTCAGAAAATCCCTCTGCTCAGTATAGAGAAAGGACAATAGATCATTTTTAACTTTGTTTTTATTTGATTAATTGTCTTGTTTGGTGCTCTGAGATGTTTGTGCAATCAAATGGTGATGTTAGGTACAACATTCTGTTGTAGACATGCGCCCTCAGCAGAGAATGGCAGAACTTTGTCAGCTTACAGGAGTGAAACTTATAACGTCTCTCTCTCTCTCTCTCTCTCGCTCTCACACACACACACCCACCTCATTAACTAAAGCTGATAGATTTCGAAATGCAGGTATGGGACTGTAATGGGTGGTCTACTTTCTGAAAAGTTTTTAGATACCAATGTGTCGATTCCCTTTGCTGGCCCTCCTCTAAATACACCATCTCTGCAGAAGTATAAAAGGGTATGCTTTTTTCATACATCAGCTGCTTTTTTACACTTGACACAAATGTGCATTATTTGTTTCAAAGTCATATTCCAGTCATTCATTGTGAACTTTGACAGATGGTTGATGCTTGGGGTGGATGGAGTCTCTTCCAAGTTTTGCTTCAGACACTGAAGAGGGTAGCTTCTAAACATGGGGTCTCAATCCCAACTGTTGCTGTTAGATACATACTGGATCAGGTAAAACCAATTATATCAAATTATGATGAAATCGTATTGCAATATTTGTTGTGAATTATAATAATGGATCAACAACTGTTACAGTGCTTGATATTTTTATTGTATGTTATTTTGGTTGGACTCTGGGAGCAGCAATCGGTTGCTGGATCGATGGTAGGTGTTAGACTTGGTCTTGGAGAACATATTCAGGATACAAATGCTGTATTTTCTCTTGCTCTGGATGAAGAAGACATAAACGAAATCACAGAGGTATCCAAAAAGGAAAGGATTTGCTTGAAGCAATTGGCGACTGCGGTGATGAGTATAGGCGAGCATAAGTTTATGCTTGGCCTAATATCGCATAATTGTTGATGTTGAGACAGTGGCTCTCCTGAAACTGCCATTTGATTGTAACATCAATCAATATCAGTGGCTATCAAATATTGACAGATTTGGAATCTGTGGTATATTGAAAATATAAGATGCAGCTGATGTTCTTCCTGTCCGCCACTAGAAGTTGCATCTGACACTTTTGAAGTGGAATTTGCCAGTACTTAAGATCGTAGTGCGAATGCTCCACTTGATTGGGATCGTGAAAGCAAAATGACAACCGTTGTACAGTGTACTTTTTATATCACCGTTTTAGATAACGGTGTTATTGCTGTTGTAATGGCCATTATTAGGGTTCCACCACCTATTATTATGTTATTTGGAACATATAATGGAAAATATAATGGCTGTGCTATCTTTTATTATAATGGACTGTTATAGCATAAATATCTGACATTTTCTTTTGTGTGCTCCTCTCTCTCTCTCTCTCTCTCTCTCTCTCTCTCTCTATATATATATATATATATATATATATATATATATATATATTGTTGGGTATAAAATACCCACAGTCGAAGTTTTCAATAGGATTAGCCCTTGCGGACTCCGCCCGGACTCCTACGGGAGCCGGATTCCACCCACGACTTCGACTCCGAGAGGACTCCGCCGGACTCCTACGGGAGTCGGGCTCCGCCCACAACTCCAACTTCAAGAGGGACTCTCCGCCGGACTCCTACGGGAGTCAGGCTTCGTCGCCAACTTCAACTACCGGTAAGCTCTGTCCGGACTCCTACAAGAGCCGGACTTCGTACCTGACTTCAATTGCAGGGGGACTTCGTCCGGACTCTACGGGAGCCGGGCTTCGCCCACGACTTCGACTCCGAGAGGACTCCGCCGGACTCCTACGGGAGCCGGGCTCCGCCCACGACTTCGACTCGAGAGGACTCCGCCCGGACTCCTACGGGAGTCGGGCTCCGCCCACAACTCCAACTTCAAGAGGGACTCTCCGCCCGGACTCCTACGGGAGCCAGGCTTCGTTGCCAACTTCAACTACCGGTAAGCTCCGTCTGGACTCCTACGGGAGCCGGACTTCGTACCTGACTTCAATTGCAGGGGGACTCCGCCCGGACTCCTACGGGAGCGGGCTTGCCCACGACTTCGACTCCGAGAGGACTTCGCCCGGACTCCTACGGGAGCCGGGCTCCGCCCACGACTTCGACTCCGAGAGGACTCCGCCCGGACTCCTACGGAAGCCGGGCTCCGCCCACGACTTCGACTCCGAGAGGACTCCGCCCGGACTCCTACGGGAGCCGGGCTTCGCCCACAACTCCAACTTCAAGAGGGACTCTCCCCCGGACTCCTACGGGAGCTAGGCTTCGTCGCCAACTTCAACTACCGGTAAGCTCCGTCCGGACTCCTACGGGAGCCGGACTTCGTACCTGACTTCAATTGCAGGGGGACTCCGCCAGACTCCTACGGGAGCCGGGCTTCGCCCACGACTTCGACTCCGAGAGGACTCCGCCTGGACTCCTACGGGAGCCGGGCTCCGCCACGACTTCGACTCCGAGAGGACTCCGCCCGGACTCCTACGGGAGTCGGGCTCCGCCCACGACTTCGACTCCGAGAGGACTTCGTCCAGACTCCTACGGGAGCCGGGCTCCGTCCTCAACATCAACTGCTGGTACGCCTTGTCCGGACTCCTACGGGGCCGGACTTCGCCTTTGACTTTAATTGCAGGAGGACTTCATCCCGACTCCTACGGGAGCCGAACTTCATCCTCGACTCGACCGACTGCGAGTGGACTTCGTCCAGGTTCCTATGGAAGCCAGACTCCATCTTCTATTCCACTATGGGAAGACCTCGCCCGGACTCCTACGGGAGCCGGGCTCCGTCACCAACTCCAACCGAACTTCGGCCGACGAGTCTGGACCCCCTGGCAGGCCACAATAACGGACAACACTGCTCCACTCTCTGCGGCGGGCCCTAAGCAGCTCCATTACTCCCTGACAGGCCGTATTAACGGCCATGATTCTGCTCCACTCCCTGCGGCGGATCCTGTGCGATTCCACCACCCCCAGATGAGTCACGACAGCAGACGCCGCTCCACTCCCCGTAACTGATCCCACGTGGCGAGCCACGCGATAGCCACGACCCACTCCACTACTCTCCGCAATAAATTCCTCCTGACTCTGGGCGGCCACTACCAGACGGTTACAGGCGTCGCTATCAATCTGTTGCCCTCTCCGTCTATAAAAGGAAACCCCAGATACGTTATTCAATAAGCTCTTAGTTTTTACCTCAAAACTCTGCTAAATTCTCCGTTCGAGCACTCCATTCTTGTTGAGGCAGAGAACTG
Source organism: Elaeis guineensis (assembly GCF_000442705.2). NCBI lineage: Eukaryota > Viridiplantae > Streptophyta > Magnoliopsida > Arecales > Arecaceae > Elaeis > Elaeis guineensis. The sequence continues at coordinate 31,210,533 of NC_025999.2, read as the reverse complement.
ACTTGAGCGTCGGAGGGTCTTGCCGGAGCAACCCCACCTCCGGTTTAGACTTCCTTTGCAGGTCCCGACGGCGACCGCGACTCCCTCGACTCCAGCCTCTCCGGCGCAAGCGGATTTTTGCACCAACAGGATTGGCGCTAGAGGAAGGGCTGTGTCTTCGCAGTACCCTTGTTCTTAAAGGAGCGCTCAACGGATCCGCCTCCGGTCATCTTATCCGGCACCCACTCCTCCTTTCCCCCACTGGATCCTCACCTGATGCCTTCTCGCGAGACATTCGCACAACTGCCCACGGCCTCCGCAGCCATATCTCGGACCCCGGTCTCGCCCCTAGTTTCCCAGGCCCCGCATCCTCCGGCTATGGTCGCCGACATGGGGTGGCCGGACGATCGGCCTCTGACGGATTCCGTCAACACCATCTCGGGAGGATCCCAGCGAGAAACAACCAACATACCGGCTGTATCCCCCAAGCGGCAAAAGGTTGAAGAACCCATAACCTTTACCGAAGAAGACACCCAGGGAGTCCAATTCCCTCATAACGACGCAGTCGTAGTTTCCTTGAATATAGCAAATTACGACGTCCGTCGCATTCTTGTCGACAACGGAAGTTCGGCCGACATCTTGTTCTACGACGCCTTTTCAAGAATGTCCACTCTTAATGGTCATCTGAGGCCAATTAGCTCCCCCTTAGTAGGGTTTACCGGTGACGCCGTTCCGACGGAAGGGATGATAACTTTGACTGTGGCCGTGGGTCAATATCCAAAGCAATCCAGGGCTCTGGTGAATTTCTTGGTGGTGAAGGCGCCATCCGCCTACAATGCAATCCTCGACCGACCTGGCCTCAATGCTCTCCGAGCTGTCGTATCAACCTACCATTTGAAGTTGAAGTTCCCCACCAACCAGGGGATCGGAGAGGTCCGGGGAGACCAAGCCCTGGCCAGACACTGCTACAACATCGCCTTGCAAAGAAGCGATCAATCTGACCCCTGTCCCGTCGATGGACTAGATGCTCGCGATGACCTCACCGAAGAGAGGGGCCCCCAATCGAAGATCTGGTACCGATCCCTTTGAATGATGGGAACGCGGAGCATGTAGCGCTAATCGGCTCCAACCTGGGGGAGGAGGTGCGGACGCGTCTCATTGATTTTCTACGAAGAAATGCGGACGTTTTCGCTTGGGTTCCAGCGGACATGCCGGGGATTGACACGGAAGTCATGGAGCATCATCTGGCCGTCGATCCAAAGCATCGACCAATGAAAGAAAAAATCCAGAGTCATGCCCCGGAGAGGCAGAAGGCGATAGCCGAGGAAGTGGATAAGCTCCTCAAGGCCGGATTCATTAAGGAAGTCAATTATCCTGATTGGATTTCCAATGTTGTCCTGGTCAAAAAAGCAAACGGTAAGTGGAGGATGTGCATAGACTTCAAAAAGCTGAATAAGGCTTGTCCAAAGGACAGCTACTCCCTTCTCAGAATCGACCAACTGGTGGACGCGACCTCAGGCCATGAGCTCCTCACCTTTATGGACGCGTTCTCCGGCTATAATCAAATTAGAATGGCGTCGGAAGACGAAGAGAAGACAGCTTTCATCACTAATAGTGGCCTTTACTGTTACAGGGTCATGCCTTTCGGCCTCAAGAATGCGGGCGCAACCTACCAACGGTTGGTGAACAAAATCTTCAAAGAGCAGATCGGCCGAAACATGGAGGTCTACGTGGACGATATGCTCGTAAAAAGCAAGTCTTCCAGAAATCATGTCGCCGACCTCGAGGAGACCTTCGACGCTCTCCGAAAATATAGAATGAAGCTGAACCCCACTAAATGCGCTTTCGGAGTAACCTCAGGAAAGTTCTGGGCTTCATGGTATCAGGGCGTGGGATCGAGGCCAATCCAGAGAAAATTCGCGCCATCCAGGAGATGGCCGCCCCAAAATCGATCAAAGAGGTTCAGCGCCTCACGGGAGGATAGCGGCCCTTAATCGCTTCGTCGCAAGGTCGGCCGAACGGTGCTTGCCCTTCTTTCAAACCCTCAAGCAGCCGAAGAACTTCTGTTGGACCTCTGAGTGCCAACAGGCGTTCGAAGAGTTAAGAAGCTACCTTGGCTCACCCCCGCTGTTGGCAAAGCCTGAACCTGGGGAGGAACTATTTTTATACCTAGCGGTCTCTCCCATGGCCCTCGCGGCCGTCCTTGTCAAAGAAGAAGCGAAAGTCCAGTGACCAGTCTACTACGTTAGCCGGCGCTGAGGGACGTCGAGACCAGGTACACCAAATTAGAAAAACTGACTTACGCCTTGTTGATTGCAGCTCGGAGGCTCCGACCCTACTTTCAAGGGCACACCGTGACGCTACTCACCAATCAACCGATCAAGGCGGTTTTGCACCGGGCGGACACCTCCGGAGAATGACAAAATGGACGATCGAGCTCACAGAATTCGACATCAACTACCGACCCAGACCAGCAGTGAAGGCCCAAATACTGGCAGATTTCATAGTAGAGTGCACCATCCCAGAGGAGGCTGAACCTGAGCAAAGCAAAGTTGACGACCTGAAGTCTCAACCGAACTCCCCCAACGAAGAGGCCAATCCCTCCGATCGCTTTTGGACCCTCTATGTGGACGGATCTTCCAACATGTCGGGCGCAGGTGCAGGTCTGATCTTGGTCAGTCCAGAGGGAGTCATCGCGGAGTACGCTCTGCGTTTCGAGTTCCCCGCAACAAATAATGGAGCGGAATATGAAGCTCTGATCGCAGGACTAAGGATCGCCAAAGAGCTGGGAATAGGTCAACTCCGGGTACACAGCGACTCCCAACTGGTGGTGGGACAAGTCAGCGGGAGTTATGAAGCGCGGGAGGACAGTATGGCCAAATACCTTGAGAAAGTAAAGGAGCTTACCCCCGCCTTTAGCAGCTTCAATATTAGGCAGATTCCAAGATTGGAGAATGCCAGAGCTGACCTTCTCTCCAAGCTGGCAACGTTGGCTCCGGCCGAGTTGCCCAAAGGCATTCTCTTTGAAGTTCTGAAGCACCCGAGTACAGAAGAGTCGCGGCCCGTGATGGAGATTGACCACGAACCCAGCTGGATCGACCCACTGATAATCTATCTCAGAGATGGAGTCCTCCCCCAGGATGCGAAAGAAGCTCGGAAGCTCCGAAATCAAGCCTCTAGATACCTCCTTTATGAGGGCAAATTGTACAAGAGATCATACTCTTTACCCCTCTTAAAATGTCTCCGGCCCTCGGAAGCTGACTACGCCTTGTGGGAAGTACATGAAGGAATTTGCGGAAACCATTTGGGGGCTAGATCTTTATCCCACAAGTTGCTCCGCCAAGGATATTACTGGCCAACGATGCATCATATTCGATTGAATATGTCAAAAAGTGTGATCGATGCCAGAGATACGCCAACGTCCAGAGACAGCCCGCCACTGAGCTCACACCCTTGAGTGCCCCATGGCCTTTTGCACAATGGGGGATGGATATCCTTGGCCCCTTTCCCATGGCGTCTGGGCAAAGGAAGTTCCTCCTTGTAGCGATCGACTACTTCACCAAATGGGTTGAAGCCGAACCACTAGCGAAAATCACAGAAGCAAAAGTGCAAGATTTCGTCTGGAAGTCGATCGTGTGTAGGTTCGGTCTGCCTAGAACCCTAATCACTGATAATGGACGGCAATTTGCGGGAGCAAAATTGCCGAATTCTGTGAAGATCTAAACATCTTCCACAACTTCACATCAGTAGCCCATCCCCAGGCGAACGGCGAAGCTGAGGTGACTAACAGAACCCTTTTGCAGGGGATTAAGACAAGGCTTGAAAAAGCGAAGGGAACTTGGGCGGACGAGCTTTATCATGTGCTGTGGGCGTATCGAACTACCCAGAGGCTACCTACGGGGGAGACCCCCTTTGCTTTAGCCTTCGGTACGGAAGCCGTCATCCCAATCGAGCTTAAACTTCCGTCGGCATGAGTCGTGGCATTCGACGAACATCAAAATTCACAAAGTCTTAGAGCCAACCTCGACCTGCTGGAAGAAAGACGGAGATTGCTCAGGTTCGAATGGCAGCCTACAGACAGAAAGTTGCTCGATATTACAATGCCCGGGTCAAGAACAAAGCCTTTAAAGCAGGAGATCTAGTGCTTCGACGAGCTGCTGTCTCGCAACCTCAGGACTGGGGAAAACTGCCCCAAACTGGGAAGGACCATATGAAGTTAAAGAAGTAGTCTAGCCAGGAACTTATTATCTTAAGGAACTCGGAGGAGCCGACCTCCCGCGATCGTGGAGCTCGAAAAATTACGGGTGTACTACCAATAACTTCATTTTAATTGAAAGTTGCATACCTGTATGTCTTTGAACAATTCGCACAAACTGTATCAGAAACGAAGGGGAAACGTCGTCCCGACAAAGTCGAAGGCCCGGTTCCATTTAGACCGGATGGGGGGAGAGGCCCTGCAACGCCCATATGCGCCCCCACAGTCCTGTTAGGGACAGGAGGAGAACCTCGCCCTAACTTGAGCAAAGTCGAAGGCCCGGTTCCATTTAGACCGGATGGGGGAGAGGCCCTGCAACGCCCATATGCGCCCCCACAGTCCTGTTAGGGACAGGAGGAGAACCTCGCCCTAACTTGAGCAAAGTCGAAGGCCCGATTTCATTTAGACCGGATGGGGGAGAGGCCCTGCAACGCCCATATGCGCCCCCACAGCCCTGTTAGGGACAGGAGGAGAACCTCGCCCTAACTTGAGCAAAGTCGAAGGCCCGGTTCCATTTAGACCGGATGGGGGGAGAGGCCCTGCAACGCCCATATGCGCCCCCACAGCCCTGTTAAGAACAGAAGGAGAACCTCGCCCTAGCTCGAGCAAAGCCGAAGGCCCGGACTCCTACGGGAGCCAGACTCCGTCTGCGACTTCTACCTCAAGAAGGCCCCCGCCCGGACTCCCACGGGAGCCGGGCTCCGTCGCCAACTTCAACTACTGGTAAGCTCCGTCCGGACTCCTACGGAAGCCGGACTTCGTACCTGACTTCAATTGCAGGGGACTCCACCCGGACTCCTACGGGAGCCGGGCTCCGCCCACAACTCCAACTTCAAGAGGGACTCTCCACCCGGACTCCTACGGGAGCCGGACTTCGTCACCAACTTCAACAGATAGTGTTCTTCGTCCAGACTCCCACGGGAGCCGAACTTCGTCTCGACTTCAGCGGAGAAAAACTCCAAGCGAAAAGGAAAAAGGAAGGCAATGGACCACAACAGCGACGATTGGAAAACAAACAGCGGCCAAGGTGCAGAAAACCCTGTCACAGCAAGGACTGGGGCTCCCATCGGGAGTCCCAGCTTTCAAGGAAGCTTTCGATGCAAAATAGGACAACTTACTCAGGGTGACAGAAGCTCGGACCCCCGAACTCAAGCCCTAAGAGGGACCCCAAGCCCGAATGGCCCCAGGCGAGCCTGCGACCATTGACGGAAAAGATGGGTTGGTGCAATGGCAATCGGGTACCTTCGAACGGCGTAAAAATCGAAAAGGAGCTCGGCAAATGACAATCCAACACGAATAAAAGGGGCCACCGGCGACCTTAGGATGACGTAAAAAAAAAAAGAGAAAAGGAAAAAATGAAAAGGAGGAAGAGAGAAGAAAGAAGAATAAAGAAGTTCGACAGACAACTATTCGATGCAAGATGCGGACGAGGTAACAAAATCTCCTTTTCATTTTTCAATTAACAAGATGTACGTTACAAGACCCGGTGGGCCAGGAAAAAAATATACATCATTGCAAGTCTCGCGAACACGGTTTGGAAAGGATACACCAGAAGCTGCTTCAAGCTACAAACTTCTCTTCCCATTTCTGTCCTTCCCAGCCGCGTTGTCCAGTGCGTGTGACGGGCCCATCGGCTTTCGCCCCGCCTTGTTTCGCTCCACCTCCGAAGTCCCAATCTTAGGGGAAAAAGGATGGGATAGATTCCCGGGGGCGGTAGGGGCAACGGCAGCGGCGACGAAGACCTGTTTCAAGAAGAACCGGAGTCACCCCGGGGGCAGCGGCGGCACCAGAGATATGCGTCATCATCGAATGCTCCGTGACAGCCACCATCCAAAATGCTCCGGCAAGGTCGGCATGCGCTACTTCCACCGTCCCCGCAACAAGTTTCACTGCCCCACCGTCGACGTCGACCGCTTCTAGTCCCTCGGCCTCGACGACATCAAGGATCCCGCCACAGCTTGTGACGACAGCTCTGCCCTCTTGACCGGTATCACCCTATCTTGCTACTCCAAAATTCTCGGGCAGAATGCCTTTACCGACGGCCCCTGTTATTAAACCCCTGTTGTCGAAGGAATTCTTCCTCGAGCCCCCTTCGAAATGACGGGGACCCTCAGCGGCCGCTCGATGGCCGGAGAACTCACCGACCGCTGTTCTCCTCCTTGCCTTCCTCCAAGCCCTTGACATCCCCTTGAGGATGACCTCCGGGGTGAAGGACATGACGGGGAAACCCCTTGGAGAGGAATAGGGGGGCTGAAGACGGCAAGGACCGGTGCGGAGGATGCTCGGAGTTGGCAGGGGCACCAAGGAAGTGGCTGAGTAGCTAGGCTCTCAGACGAAAGAAAGGTGCCGTCCTTTTGGCAGAATGAAGCCCCGAAGGAAGGGTAGGGGGTTTAAATAGGCAGCGGATCTTAGCGCAATTATGGCGGCTGGTGTCCCTAGGCCAACCGGTGCTTACCACGTGTCCCGCGTGTCTCACTCGCCGCTATCGAGGATTGACTGTTCGTAAATTTCCATAGCGCGACGCTTGGGCTCACGTTTCGGCGGGAGTTCCGAAAAGACTCCTCAGGTCGCCCTAACCGGAAAAAGGGCTCTGGCGTGCGCACATTAAATGCCGACATATCTAAGGACGGTTGTGCGCAGGATTCGAGGGGACAACTTCGGCCATGCCAATCTCTCTGTACTTCCTTCATTCGAAACTCAAACTCGGAAGTAGGGGGACTAGTGTTGGGTATAAAATACCCACAGCCGAAGTTCTCAACAGGATTAGCCCTTGCGGACTCCGCCCGGACTCCTACGGGAGCCGGGCTCCGCCCACGACTTCGACTCCGAGAGGACTCCGCCCGGACTCCTACGGGAGCCGGGCTCCGCCCACAACTCCAACTTCAAGAGGGACTCTCCGCCCGGACTCCTACGGGAGCCAGGCTTCATCGCCAACTTCAACTACCGATAAGCTCCGTCCGGACTCCTACGGGAGCCGGACTTCGTACCTGACTTCAATTGCAGGGGGACTCCGCCCGGACTCCTACGGGAGCTGGACTTCGCCCACGACTTCGACTCCGAGAGGACTCCGCCCGGACTCCTACGGGAGCCGGGCTCCGCCCATGACTTCGACTCCGAGAGGACTCCGCCCGGACTCCTACGGGAGCCGGGCTCCGTCTACAACTCCAACTTCAAGAGGGACTCTCCGCCCGGACTCCTACGGGAGCCAGGCTTCGTCGCCAACTTCAACTACCGGTAAGCTCTGTCTGGACTCCTACGGGAGTCGGACTTCGTACCTGACTTCAATTGCAGGGGGACTCCGCCCGGACTCCTACGGGAGCCGGGCTTCGCCCACGACTTCGACTCCGAGAGGACTCCGCCCGGACTCCTACGGGAGCCGGGCTCCGCCCACAACTCCAACTTCAAGAGGGACTCTCCGCTTGGACTCCTACGGGAGCCAGGCTTCGTCGCCAACTTCAACTACCGGTAAGCTCCGTCCGGACTCCTACGGGAGCCGGACTTCGTACCTGACTTCAATTGCAGGGGGACTCCACCCGGACTCCTACGGGAGCCGGGCTTCGCCCACGACTTCGACTCCGAGAGGACTCCGCCTGGACTCCTACGGGAGTCGGGCTCCGCCCACGACTTTGACTCCGAGAGGACTCCGCCCGGACTCCTACGAGAGCCGGGCTCCGCCCACGACTTCGACTCCGAGAGGACTTCGTCCAGACTCCTACGGGAGCCGGGCTCCGTCCTCAACATCAACTGCTGTTACGCCTTGTCCGGACTCCTACGGGGGCCGGACTTCGCCTTTGACTTTAATTGCAGGAGGACTTCATCCCGACTCCTACGGGAGCCGAACTTCATCCTCGACTCGACCGACTGCAAGTGGACTTCGTCCAGGTTCCTATGGAAGCCAGACTCCATCTTCTATTCCGACTATGGGAAGACCTCGCCCGGACTCCTACGGGAGCCGGGCTCCGTCACCAACTCCAACCGAACTTCGGCTGACGAGTCTGGACCCCCTGGCAGGCCACAATAACGGACAACACTGCTCCACTCTCTGCGGCGGGCCCTAAGCAGCTCCATTACTCCCTGACAGGCCGTATTAACGGCCATGATTCTGCTCCACTCCCTGCGGCGGATCCTGTGCGATTCCACCACCCCCAGATGAGTCACGACAGCAGACGCCGCTCCACTCCCCGTAACTGATCCCACGTGGCGAGCCACGGCGATAGCCACGACCCCACTCCACTACTCTCCGCAATAAATTCCTCCTGACTCTGGGCGGCCCACTACCAGATGGTTACAGGCGTCGCTATCAATCTGTTGCCCTCCCCGTCTATAAAAGGAAAACCCCAGATACGTTATTCAATAAGCTCTTAGTTTTTACCTCAAAACTCTGCTAAATTCTCCGTTCGAGCACTCCATTCTTGTTGAGGCAGAGAACTGACTTGAGCGTCGGAGGGTCTTGCCGGAGCAACCCCACCTCCGATTTAGACTTCCTTTGCAGGTCCCGACGGCGACCGCGACTCCCTCGACTCCAGCCTCTCCGGCGCAAACGAATTTTTGCACCATATATATATATATATATATATATATATGTATATATATATGTATATATATATATATATATATATATATATATATATATGCATATATATGTATGTGTCCTTACGCAAATATATTATGATATGGGAGCTAACAGATCAAAGCCTACGATACACCTCTATTGTTGCAACCGGGTCAGTTTCGCTCGGCGATAGGCACGACCAAAATCTAATTCATTTTTGATTTGGATTAAGAAATTGTACGTAAACCTAATCCAGTTCCTTTAGATGCAATCATGGTGGCAAAAATTTTATCACTCCAAATTTTTGGTTCAAATTGGGTCAAAAATAACCGAAGCACGTATTATGGTAACCATGGTAAATTGATTGTCTCATTATATCATAAATATATTATACACATAGTAGCAAGCATCATGTAAACATCATCAAAATATATTGCACAGGATTCAATCGACAACCATATATAATTATAATCCCTAATGACAAATCATATCATGAGAGAAGACTAATCTTTTTTTTCTTTATATATTCAATAAAGGTTTTGAAATATCGTGCAGTACTACTAAATGGGTTCAGGTCGATTTGGGTTTGGATTGGGAATTCGAGAATCCAAAGCCAATACATATCCAAAACCTCTACTCCAACCCACCCGCCCACCCACCACATGCAGGTACCAGCACACAGACAACACAGCACTTTTGTTAGCATGCATGCAGATTGCACAAATATTGCTTGTCAGAGCATTATGTCAGCAAACCTCAAACAAAAGCCTTCTGAAATGTATATGCTAAAGAAAACTGCCATCACTGTTCCATCCGGAAAGATTTCATCATCCTGTTCCTTGTGCAAAGAAGCCAGCGCAAGACAAGACAACAAGCACTCATCATCCAGAATGCTACATGGCAACAATTTACATGGGTGGACCACCAAAACTAACGAGCTTCCTGCTGAATCTTGATCCAAAAACTAAAAACACTGACACTGGTTTCAAATGCTGATCAAGCATTATCGCCCATTTTGAAAGATAAAATAAATTTACAGAACCAAATTTGGAAATGATAGAGGCCATGACAGTTCAATTGTCAACAATCCTGCAGAATTTTTGACTTAATTTATGAAACAGAACTTACACATCTCACCATGTGCTCGTTGTACAGTTATTTCAGGTCACTACAGATGTCCTATAACTTAAAGAAACAAGAAGCTACCGAGATCATATCACCAGAAATTCAGTCTTCTAATTTTGCTGTTTATTCTCATAAGCTTGAATTCTGCTCTCCAGCTGCATTAAAAAAAAAAAGTCCATGAGAAACCAGAGATTAATAAACAGGAACTCAATGCAACTAAGCCCTAATCTCAAACTAGTTGTGGTCGGCTACGATCAATAAACTGGTACACAAATTTAATAAATTACAAGTATCTCAAAACAGTTTTGCTGATCATTCAACTAATGATGAAAACATATGAGAAAAATCCACCAAACTACCTCACTACTGATTCCTGTATTCAGTGTCCGCACTGTAAAAACAGATGATGAATTTATACAAAGGTAACCATGATGTCAACATGAGTCCATGTTATCATGGGAATTTTCAAAGTTAACTATTAACACTGCTATCAGAAAATATTCTTATTATGCAAGTGTCGACTCAACCTCATTCAGTTATCTAGTAAAGCTGCAAGACAAGAAGACTAAAGAAAATGCGGTAACATCCTTTATAAGGAATGCACTTAAGGGCTCATAAGAAGGGCTCAATGATCACAATTTAAAACAATTTGAGAAGAACATCTATAATGAGGAATGCATGCAAGCAGTGTTACCTCATGTCTAGTTCCAAAAATCCATGTTGGACATCTATGAGTTGGATATATATCGGATACTTGGATACTTACGAATTTGAAGATACTTTTAAAGATTGGAAGAGAATTGAACTCTTCTAACAACGAGTTTAATCCTCAAATTTGATATTAGGAGTGAGTAGTAGTTCTTTTTCGAGATTTTCTAAGAATATGAATATTATAACATCTTTGCAAAATATTATTTTGTTAGTATGCTTAAATTAATTAGAAAGTTCAGAAAAGAGATGTATATTAAAAGATCTTAACAAACAATGCCTTTTTAATATCTTCCTTTTAGTGTTTAAATAGATAATATTTAAAGGTATATATGTAATTTAGTTAAATTTATAGGTTATTCTAAGTATCCCATATCTCTCTTCTATTATACATATGGAGGCTCAGTTCTGCAAACTTCTCCATTTGCCACATAGTGCTAGTATTAAAATGCTGGGACATCATTAAAGATCACCGCTATTGTGCAATAGAAATTTGGCTATTAAAGCTTTCTATTTATCATAATTTTCTATATTATCATATTGTATTTGAAAAAGGAAAAAAAAAAGAACCCTACGCATCATGCAGGGTTGATATCAGCGATGTCAGTATTAGTGATGGAAGTTTCTGCATGGAAGAGCTTGTGTAGAGTTATCCATTCATGATGTGGTTGCCAGTTTTTGTCCCATCGCTACATAGACACATTGTAATGTCTCACTTTCAAGGAAGCCCCTGGTGTACATTTTGTTATATTACCAACTTGCATATCAAGAACACTTGGAAAAAAGAGGAAAAAAAATTGTACCCCATGCATCGCAGGGGTTGTACGCTAGTTTTCCCTGTTACCGGCACAAACATCTGGATCCATGTTTGAGTTTGATTCTCATATTCACGTCCATGCAACACTGCATGTAATGGATCACAATAAAGGCCCAGGATCACCCATTTAATGACATTTATTGGGAGCTGAGTTAGAAACCTGGATATGGATTTGGATGAAGATAAGCATAAAAAAAAAATCTATTCTAGAGAAGACAACTGGAGACCACACCACCTCCTAAGGAACACAAACTATACTATTTTGTATATGATGACCATTTAACTCCTCTCAGATTTGCATCGCAGAAGAAGTCACAGACAACAAGGAACAACCTTGCTTTCTTTTTGAGCAAATTGAAAATGATGATACTCATCAATGTTGTAGAATTCACAATTTCAATATGACATCAAGGAAAACCATAATTACCCCTGATGATATCATGTTGTTTCTAGATGGATATGATCAAGCATCAACATTGAAAGCTGAAGTTTTAGCAAAATTCTGGCTTCACTCATAAAGAATACATAGAAAGAAAGAAAGGAGGAAGCAAAGCATAACCCAACCTACATATGCAAATGCTAGCAAATCTAACAACCCCATATTCAAAGGAAATATGAGGTTGAACTTTAAATTTCTCAATGAAAGGAGAGAGAACCAGTGAAGCCAAGCGAGTTGAAATCTCTCTCTATATAAATTAGTTCTGTACTCATCAAATAATTAATACGTAATGGAAACGAAAGAAAGGTTTTCTCAGATATGCTCTCAATTCCAAATGTAAAATTCAAATTAGCATATCAAAATTACCTGCAACATGGTCTCAAATTTGCTTCGCAGACGATAATATTCATGCTTGACCACATTCAGTGCCCTCACACACCTGATGAGGAAACAAATTTGCATCAACTTGGGTAAAGTCCTCAAATAAATTAGGCATGAATGCCAGTTACTTTTAAGAGAGTAGAAAAGGAAAGCATAAGAGCTGTATCCATAGCAATATCAACTCAAGTATGTGGAAGGTTTCGAAGATTCAGTAATTAACTTCACTCAGCATTTTTGACATCTTCAACATTCTACATGCATCAAAATAGTCTCTTCAAATGAAATGGTGTTAATTCTTAGTCATTACCTTAAAACCATTATATAATTTGAAGTCTTTTTTGAAAAATAATGCTTAAGATCCATATTTTAAATTCATCGATAAAAATAGCATCATGTGCCTGGTGGGCCCAACTAAACAGGTATGTCACTTCTCTTTCCAAATGGAGAAGGAAACGAATATATAAGTTAAAGTGGCATCTGTATTTCAGCAAAAACTTGGAATCCACCCAACTAAAACCACAGAGAACATTTCCATTTTCATCCAAACCATTCATAGTTTCCTTGCAAAAAGGAGACGATATAAGATGTAAAATAAGAAGAGGTGGTGTTTGAGCAGGTTCAATGTTAAGGTTCATCCTTGAATGAACATAGCTTTAGTTCTAGAGCATCCATTGATTAAAGTTTATTATTGTAGTTCCCCATTTAATAATAAAGTCTCGTGGGATAAAGAACAAGATCTACACCATTAAAGTATAAATCAAAAATCCTCTGATAAAAGATCATGAAATATACAATAAGTATGGAAAAAGCAAGGTTTCAAATCTCAATTTAGGTAATAATAAGAGGATTAATGAACAAAGTAAATGCCCAGCACTCATTGGAGTCCATTAATAGTTTAGTTTTTGTAAATTTAGACAACCAATATGACAAAATTGATTTAAATGGTAGTAAAAACCACTGGGGTCCATTTATAATTATCATGGCTTAAAGCATGGTAGAAATAAGAAAAATCTTGGTTTTATTTATTTTAAAACCTTTTTAACTGTGATGGAGTGGGCGCAGGAATTGTGGTTGGAGACTTCCTAGACATGCATATATACTTCTAGTCAAAGAAAGATACCGAAAAAATAATAAAGACATAAAAGCATAGCAGGTGATATAGAGGGATACTTTAGATGAGCCCGAAGTGAGATGAGAGAGGAAGGGGATATGCAGATTGTTCAATTTCAACATACACACATTGTGTGACAGACCAGGCATGTTATGCATCAGCCCTATGTAAAATAAGAGAGAGGGAGGGGACATGTAGAATTCAAATTTAATGAATTACAGATTTTGTGAAAGGGTAATCATTCATGGTGATCCTCTCAAGCAATTACATAATAAATTATTGCACATCTCCTGTTTTTCCTTTTCTTATTGCTCTGGTCTTCTCTTCTCTAAAACAAACATATAATAGCATTCTATAGGCATTCCACCTCCTTCAATTTCTTCTTCGCACTTTCTGTCACATATATAGAAATTATTACAGAATAAATTTTGGTGCGTTGAAGTCAATTACTTTTCAGCAAAGGTTTAATAATGGAGATAAATATCATGTTTTTAATAATTAGTTCATCAAAAGCAAGTGACGTTATTTCCTGTCCATTGATTACGACTTGTTTATCCAAGTTTCCTCTAATAATTCTCCATATATCCTGTATCAAACTGATATGCCTGATAAATATAAAATATCCTGCTACATACCGATTAAAGTTCTCTATCCTTTATTGCCCCCTAAATTTCTTCAATGCAACCTCAAGATGTCAACCTATGGACATCGGCATTAGCTGAAGTGTGAAACCCCATGGTATGGAGGTGTGCCATTCATGTTTCCATACAGTAAGTTTTGTAGCATGCCCCTTCATCTACTCATGATTTATCCAAGGTCTGGAGTACCATGGCATGGTATAGTATGGTACACCCTCACAACACCTTGGTATACTTTAGTAAGCCGAGCATCATACAAAGGTGAGGTTGGGTTTCAAAACTTGGTATTAACGATCTACTAGATCTTGAAGAAAATGAATGAAGTGTTGGAAATCACCCAAGAGGTTAACCGCATTCTGTTGTCAAGGTTTGCCTGCAATTTGGACTATTCACTTTATTTATGGACTTATGGTGCTCTGAATTATTATATTTGTATATAATAGTGGTAACACCAGTGGTCTGTGCTAACTATAAGCCCCAGAAAACTAGGTCACTCTAAATCAGGTGGAGCTAAGCTTAACAACTTATTAGCTAGCCTTGAGCAGAAACTCGGTTGATCAAGTGAGCAAATATTTGCATATCACAAGAGAAGAAACAGGTGCTGCTGCATGTTAAGATCCCAATTTCATGGTTCCACAACATCATAAGTGATTGTGAAGAAATGCTAAAAATACTCCTACACCTCTATTACCATTCAGTGACTTCTTTGCTCCTGAAATGGTCAATGAGATCTATAAAGAATTTCTCCCAACCAATGTAAGAGCTTGAGGTTATTTGCAAGTTTGTCAAAATGCCTAGGAAATGCTCATGAAATGCCTAGGCTACAATCAAGCAGACTGCCTGGAGTTAAAAAATATCCAATAATTAATAAATTTTATGTTCTTGCTTTTTAAAATCAAGTAATAGCAGATACATGAATTTTCTTCATGGAAAATACATGCAAAAAAAATATATTCATTAAATATACCCCAAATTACTACGTAGCAACTAAATTTTGTACTATAAACATGAAGACTCATGGCTGGAATTTAAAGTGATAAATGATATCATAAATAGGCACCCTCCCTTGCATCAAAAAGTGGCAAAGTGCCAGACCAGGCACCAACATATGCCAGACTGGGCACCAACCTAGGTGCTCAGGCAGTTGCCTCACCTGGCAGCTATAAAAGCATTAGGCACCTCGGCATCGTGGTCGCCCAAGGTCTTGGTGGGACTGCCTAGGCATATAGGCACAACACTAGTCATTCACCATTGAAGCACTACTTTCTATCATTTAATTGCTAAGTTATTCCTTTATCTCTAGATCATTCCTTATTTGTATGATAAGGACAACCCTGTTGGCACTATTTAAAAATTGCATGCTCCATGACTTTATAATTCATGAAACTGACAACTAGAAAAGGAGTGAACTCCAGATCAAGCAACCTTCCACTAAAAGGAGCCTTCCTTTAAGAAACCTACCCAACTGCTTCTCTTCATAGATCAGCAACAGCTGCATGTGTTACCTCCTTGGGGACCACTTTCTTTGTACTCTGGAAAGGTGGATGTTTTGCTTCTTTTCCCCCTCAGACTTCCTATATTTTCATTTTGAACTTTCTTTTCATTTTAGATCTGGTTTTGTTCCACTCTTTTCCTTCAAATACCAATTCTCAAACTTAATTCTACCAATGGCTACCTAGCCCTCTATTGAGATTTAACCCCTGCCGCACAAGTCAGCTGTTCCAGAGCCTCTTCAAATCATTTGTTTAACATAATGTTAGCCCACCAAAAGGGACTAGAAAATGCCAGAATAAGTGCTGCCTCATGCAGAAGAATGAGAAAAGTGCCTGGAAATGCAGGTATCTTCTCCACTATGGGCCCTGTGGTGGAGTCACAGATAATCAAGATAAAATTCAAAGGCAGAGGAAAAGGAACAATGAAATAGAGTGAAACTCAATGTTTGAGTCACACACATCAGAGTTCCCCTTATAATATCATCTTGCAATTTGAACTTGGTAAGGAAGTACTCTCAAACTTTCTAGTTTCATATCCTTTGGATTCACAACCACATCTGTTATAAGTTATTCTTTGAAAGTCCATCTTTCACCCTTCAACTTTAATCAAAACTTAGGTGTGAAGTGAAATTTCCAGCAGTTTTTATCCTTGTTGTCAGAAGGCCCTAGGTCCAAGTCTAGCTGCTACCTCTCCTATGATGCATGACATATGAAGGCAATAAGACAGATATCCTCAACACGAGTCTGGTCCCATCAGCATATCCATCTATCTAGATGAATTTCTATTTTTTCCTAAGGAAAAATAAGTTTATGATGTGACTATAGCAATCAATCACTTTGGCACAGGCTGACATTAGGTTGACTGTGCACCTAAGGTGGTTTGACATTTTTTTCTTTTTATGGGGCCACTTTTTCGAATAGTAGGTTCCTTTTAAGACTGTCCTGCATCACTGGTATTTCCATGTGTTGAAGTAGCAATGCAGGAAGATCTGATTAGAATTTTTTTTTGTGTAATATGGTACAGTATTCTTTGATAGTAAAGTTTGTCTATAAAACTTAACCGTTTTCTGTCCAGAGGGATCAATGGTCAGACACCCAAGCCCTCTAACTCATGATTTTATAAAGCTTTCATAAATGCTATGCTGAAGAAATCAGAGAAAAATCTTATGCTAAAAAAAGAGAGAGAAGATGCATGAAACCATCCTAAATTCATACATCATTCAACAAATTTTACAGAATATATTTACCAGGCTTTGCAAAGAAAAGTTGACTAAATTGCAGATTTTGCACATTGGTGAGTTTCAGCTGTACTGGAATATAAAAAGGCAGGACAGGCAACTAATAAAAGATCATATAAGTTGCAAAAAATTATAAAAAGAAAATCCAGTAAGTTATGTTTAAAACTAGAATTAGTTTAACATGATAAGTTTGAGAATAAAAAGTAAATTATCTGTGATTTAAAAGGAACTGAAAAAATATGCTAATACTGACCCTTCCTTGTTATTCTCCTCACAGAATTGTCGGAATTGAATGCACGCCAGTTTCACATTCTGAGCACCCACGCTGCAAAATAGGGGCCCCACTTAGAAACATGTTAGACAAAGTCCTCAATATAGAATGAAGCACAAAATAAGAACTCAGAAGGAGATATCAGATATATACAGTTTATACACACTAAGTATGATCCTGAACCTGCATGTCCATATGCTAATTAAATTAAATAAATGATTTCTAGCATGATCTGAACATGAACAGAAGGTTGTTTCAACATTGGCAATGTGCTTGTCACAACATTACGAAAACAGCATTCATTGGATGGAGGTCAATTAGTCCCAGCTGCGTTATTCGTGCACAATAACCACCATAGTATCTAGATTGCTAAAGTCATGAATCTCTATATTTGATGGGAAAGTCCATGGGCCAGCATGCAGTCGAAAGCCTCAGGCCTTCCACTCTTGGCTTTTTTTTTGCTTAATATTTTTATTATCTTCTCAATTTGTCAGGTATGGACAACTCTATGTGAAGCCAGCCTTGCTTGGAAGACTTGGGTTTTGCAGCTCCAAAAACTCCATTCCCTTTCACCTCACATCCTTTAGTAATCTTTAGGTGTAAATTTTTATGCATCTTCTACATCATATTAGATATAGCATGAAAGCTTTTTCAAGGTTGCCTTCACAAGTGTGTATCCATGAAGCTTTTAGTAAAGATGCAGATGCAGGAATGAGTTTTTCAAGGAGATTTTCAAGTAGACCAAACTTAAGTATGGGTGTGAGGAAGAGCTTTTAGGGATGAGTCTTCTCCACACTCTAAGAGGAAGTTTTCCGGGATTTTGAAGCAAGTGCAGCACCCTAAGAGGAAGATTCCTAGAACTAAGGCAGCACCTCTTTGCCCCTTCCCCTGAGAGAGAAAAAGAGAGTTAGCGAGCAACCGAGAGAGAGAGATATGTCTGTGTGTGTGTGGGGGGGGGGGGGGGCTAGGCTTCCCTAGTCCCGTCACACCAACAAAAGATTTAAAAACTCAAAGAGGTGAATAACCAGTCAAGACAAAACCTAAAAGATTATAACAACAAATTTGAGAAATTCAGAACCACAAAATAATACTATGCTTAAATGAGTTTTATCGTTAGAATGGCACATTCAGTTAAGGCTATAGATGCAATGATTTCAGCAATTAATAAAAACAAAAGAGAGACAGAAATGGATATGATAAGTAATACTAGAAAACGAATTTTACACCTTTAATTCATTGTTTTATATATAATCAATGCAGAACTATCATAACGAACAGCCAATTCTTTCTTTAGAATTCTAAGCTATGAAATGATCTCCAGTAACAATGGAGTAACAACAGAAGGAGAAGGGTTATGGCACATCAGGAGCAGCCAAATGATTGTCTCAAAAAATCTTTTGCATAAAGCAAGGTCGGAAATTATGTCAATCCTTTCATGAAAGCAGCCATTAAAAAAAAGAAATATGGAAGAAAAAATAAAAAGGAAAAGGACAGTAACCTAGAGCTGCTCCCCTTGAGTTGGTGAACGTAAGCGTCCACCTTGGAGTAATCAACAAGAGCTTGATCCCTGCACAATAAACATGTGGAACCATTTCCGAATCAAGTAAATCAAGCAAAAAGAGCTCGAAATCTATGCCCAAACAGATATGACAAGCAAACACAAAGGACAATACATTAATTTGGTCAGCTCTGTAAGTATCCTTTCTGAATCCTCGCAGAACAAGGTCACCACCTCTGCCACGAAGCCAGGCGTGCTCCCATCTTGTAGCATCTGAAGCTGCTGGAACTGTTGATCCAACAATCCCTGAAACAACAAAAGTGAATCGCTAGTGACACAAAATTGTCATAATCTTTTGCGTCATAACAGTCCTCGCTCCTAGTCCACTAAAATCAAATATTAATTAAAAAAAAAAAACAACGAAAATCTTAAGCCATCGAATCGAAGACGAGTTTTTTCGAAGCATTAACGTATAAACAGATGGAAACCAAAGAGAAACGAAAATTTCAAACAAATCGAGTTTGATGATCCAAGAGGCTTAAAAAAAACACTGAAAGAAACTTCCTTGAGATCTAGAAGCAGATTACTTAATCAGTCGATCAAAATCAGTAATCAAAGCCAACAAGAGAACAAAAGATCGCAAACAAAATAGTACAAAATTTTCACACAAGAAACCCCAAAAGTGAAAAACCTAAATACCAAAAAGCCAAATCAGATACACAGAAAGGATTAGATTACCTCCGCAAACATGGAGTTCACCAATCCATTGAGTTGCTCTCTGAGAGCCGTTGCAGCCATGGAGAATGAGATAGAGAAAGGCAGGCAGAGAGAGCAGAGGAAACAAGGATACTAGCTGAGAAACAAAGAAGAGAAAGCCCTAGCCAGAGAAGAAGCGAAGAGGGAATAGAAGAGAGACAGAGAGCATATCCTGCCGCTAATTAAAGGACTCGTGTAAACTTTCCATACGAAGTTCTCAGGACGATCGATAGAGGGGGAGGCAAATTAAAATAAATAAAGAAATAATAAAGAAATCAAGATAAATAAATAAGATGATAAATAATAAATTATCAGAAGATGATGACACCACCAAGTAACGAATAATAAGGAGTACATTATATTATGTTGGGTCTTTTGGGGTGGGGATAGGGGGTGTGGGCGCGGGTGTGGGTTATACTGACAGTTCTTTTCCTTTTTTATCTTTTTGGTTGTAATATTCCTTTCTACTTTATGAGGTGCAGAGAGACACCATCTTCTCTGGCATCTGTTCTTGTTCCCAGATTACACTATTGCCCTTTCCCTTTTTACACGCACGCTCTCTCTTCCCCCCTTAAATTCTTTTTGGACCTAGAAAGTGAACCTCGGACCGGGACTGAGGACTTCGTGCGCGATTTGCTGACATAAAGATCTTCTACTTCTAAGGATGTGACGAATGGAGAGGTGACACATGATTGAGCGTCCTGAAGGTATCTTCCTAATAATTTTTTAGTAAATTGATAGTTGGTCTATTCATTGATGGGATCATCACTTCCGATAATTTACTGAAATTTTAACACCTCTAAATTTTTTAAATTTTTTTTAATTTTTACTCCCTCTGCTCCTTAAAAAAAAAAATATAGAACATGAAAGTAAAATTTTATATACTTTGACAGTAAATTTTATAATATACATCATGACATATATGAGATCAGATATAATATACTCACTAAGCGTAGTGAGTAGATATCAATCTGATTTGGATGAGAATCGTTGGAAGGTTACAAAAATCATCCTTAAGTATTTGAGAAATACTAAAGACTAATGGCTCGTTTATGGAGAATCTAATTTGAAACTAATAAGATATATTGATTTCAGCTTTCAGTCAGATCGTGATGATAGTAAGAGTGTGTCGGAATATATTTTTATCCTAAATAATGAAGCTGTTTATTGAAAAAATTTCAAACAATACACTATGGCCGACTCAGTATATGAGAAAAAGTACATCGCGACATTTGATGCTGCCAAAAAAACTATGTGGCTGAAAAAATTCATCAGCAAGCTCAAAGTGGCACCCTACATTGATGGTCTAATTCTACTCTACTGCAACAGCATTGGAGCTATTACTCAGGTGAAGAAACTAAAGGCCCATTAGCGTACCAAATATATTCTGCATCGCTATTATCTTGTCTGAAAGATCGTAGATCGAGGTGATATCAAACTTCAGAAGGTCGACGGAAAGAAAAATCTGATCGACCTATTTACTAAAGCCCTCAGTGTCAAGAAGTTCGAAGATCATAAATCGAAATGATATTTATACCGATTGACTTTAGTTCAAGTGGGAGTTATTGAAAAATATGTCCCAAAGTCAATCGTCAGTTTGTTGACGATTGAGTTTATATTTATAAATTATATATAAATTATTAATAAAATATTATTTAACTTTTTTATTACTTTATGTACATCTTCTATAAACTCCAGTGTTGTGATGAAGTTCTTAGGACTATTTGAAACAATATAGGAAGATATATCGTTTAGTTCTTAAAACTAGTTCACGACCAAATGATATATTATTATAAGAACGATAGTTATATTAAGTGTAGATCGTTGTATGCCATGTATGTTGGTTGTCTTCTTAACCAAGAAGTATGGAGACATTGGCATGACACGCAAGTGAGATATTGGAGTATATCTCACTGAATATGACCAACTTCAGAGTACTCTGCTGTCAAGAGTTACTCTGAAGGGATATGGATATAAGTATCTCTCCGATCTGAGATCATTACTGTGACTTATAAGCAACTCACTGTATTTTAGTATCGGACTACTTGAATTTTTAATTCAGGATTGGAAGGTTTCTGGACACAGTCAAGTACTTATGAAATCAGTGTGTGAGTCGAGATAGGATTAACCACTCCAAGTCATTGGAGAGTATGCCTTAATGTGTTTCAATTTAGCAAAATCTTGATCAGGATAGTCTTTGTGAGGAGTCACGAGATTAATTGAGTTGAGACATATATAAGAATGCGCTGATCGAGAGTTGACAGTAAACTCTGAAGTCATCCTGAGCATCAAGGGTCAAAAGAAAGAATTATATGGTAACCATAGTCCATTAAGTTCTTGAATGTTGCTTCGCACACATTCGACCTATCCGGACGTCGCATATCATTGCTAGATGGTCACTTCGATTAGTATAAAATTTATTCCTGTGCTACCACTTTAGGTTTGAACCTATGAAGTCACACACATAAGAAGTATCTCTCCGATCCTATGACTGATTGATGATTGAGAATCATCCGAGGATAAAATCGTCAATGCGATTGATGATTAATCCTAAGCAATAGTTGCAGTAAATTAATTCATCAAGAGTCAGTGATGTTTATGAGGATTAGTCAATAATTAGATTATTGATTAACTCAATTTGATTGAGTATTAAAGTTTGGATTAAGTTTAATTGAATTGGATTCAATTAAGTTAAATACAATTAAGTTATAAGATGACTTAATTGCTAAAGGAGATTAAGCCCTGATTTGATTAGGACTTGAATCCAATTAATTTCTAATTGAGTTAGGATCAAATTAGATTCGGTTCAATCACTTTTAATCAGATAGAGTTTGATTGGCTCAATGTTGGTTTGAATTTGAAATCAATTTGAATTTCGAATTCAAGATTAAATTTAAAATTTGAATGTTTGAAGTCCCTTGCACCACCTTTCCTTCTCCATGCCATTCCTCATCATACAAAACTTGTTTGTGCATGAGATTTCTCCAACAAACACTCCACTTTGTCACCCACTTGGATGAGGATGTTCTTGGTTTTGATTTGAATTTGAAAAGAGTTTTAAATTTGATTGAAACCTCATCTTATTCTCTTCCACCCACCGGCCACCTTTGTGGAGTTTTTTTTGTGCGACAAAAAGGAGAAGCTCCTGGTGGTTTTTCATGCCCATATGCTCATGTTCGGCACTTCTTTGATCAAAGAATATATGGAGATAAGATCGGATTGGTTTGAGTTCAAATAAGATTTGAATTCAAACTTGAATACAAACTTATCCTATCCTATCACCTTTGATCGGCAACCATAAAAAGAGTCAACTTTTGTGCATTGAACCTCAGATTTTTTATACCAAAAAATTGAGCAAGAAGAGAGGGGCCAAACCAAAAGTCTTGGGCATGGGAATCTGGGGTGGGCGATTTTACTTTTGGCGTGTGATTGGAAGAGAACAATCTCTTCTTTGGTGAGAGTTTGGCCTTGGCACTGAGTTGTTTTGGAGAGAGAGATCTAGATTAGATTTAGGTAATTTTCTATCATTCCTCCATCCTCCAATGACCTCTGTGGATCTATCTTCAACCTCAAAAAGGTCCGAGATGATTGGAGAAGAAGATCCAATCAGATCAGCCACCAGAAGCGATTTTTGCGAGCTAGCACTCTTGGAGTTGGCAGATCGGTACTAGGGCTTTGTGTGGATAATTCATAGAGGCCAGACATGCTGTGCAGTTGTAAAAAATTAACGAGAACCTCTAGATCTATGTTTACAATCACGGTGTTCGACTATCCGCACTCAGGTATTGGGTTCGAATCCCTAATTATAGTAGATTAGATCTATTGCTTTACTTATTTTCATGCACATCATGCAGATTTTATTATTCAGATTTTTTACATGTACATATACATGCCATATATCTATTTGTAGGATATTTTATGATTAGATCATGTACTTGCATTGTAGATTAAAATATTTAATATGAAGTTATTTTGCTACAAAATTTAAAAAGTACATGCATGAAACCCCGGCAGTTTTCTAATAGTTTGGTGGTTTATTTAACCTATGCCAATAGAACTAGTCATGATGATGACTAACTAGATGGGACCTAAATCAGAAATCTCATTGCACACATATTAAGTCTGACAATTTTTCACCATTGTAGAGATGTGGATGTGCAACTGGTGTTGATTGTTCTTGGCTAGTTACAGTGGTTCAATTGCACTGAGAATACGCAACCACTCTATAGCATTAAATGTTCCCAGATAGAGATGGGTTTGGATCTAATATCTATCAGATGAGGGATTCCATGATGGTTTTGCACCCATTTGTGAATGATAAATCTGACTTAACTAAGGAGTGTAGCCGATATCTGTCAGATGAACCTACATAACTTAAAGATCGAATCGCTGCATCATGCTTGGAGAAGCATTGGATGAGTTGTCCATTCATCGCTATAACGTGTTACCAATATTTGCCAGGTGAGGTGCACGTACATAAGTGAGACCGCAGTACTTACTAAGAATCCTTATCACGTTAGGGTTTTCATTTCTCCACCTGAGGAGTGTAAGAGATCCAAAAAAATAATAGGAGTCTATTTATTTCTAAAAATCCCTAAAACAGATATAGGTTTAAGTATAAATATCTAACTAAAATCTTTAATTTTCACAGTTTAATCATGTCAGCTTCAAATCCTTTAGCCCATATCCTAAAGTCCAACTATTTGATCGGAATCAATTTCAATAACTGACTTAGAAATCTCAAAATAGTCTTGATATCGAAAAAGTTAGGGTATATTCTCGATCAGAACTTCCTTTCCTTGCCAAACCATCCTAGTGCTGAATAGAGAGCTGCACTAGACAAATAGATGATGATGACAATCGAATTAAGTGCTACATATTGACTTTTATGTCAAACAAGTTGCAAAGCCAGTATGAGCACATGCCAACTACCAAGGCTATGATTACTCATTTATAAGAGTTGTATGGTGAGCAGAGCCGAATGACGTATTTTAAAGTTTCGAAGAGGCTATTCAACTCCAGGATACGTAAGGGGCAGTTGGTCCACAAGCATTGTCTGACAATGATCAAGGATCTAGAGGAGCTTGAGAATCTCTGTCTTACGATGCAGAAGAAATTGCAAGTGGATCTGATCCTGCAATCTTTGACTAGTTCATACGAGCAATTTATAGTAAATTATCATATGAACAAGTTAGACTGTACCCTATCTGAACTTGTCAATATGTTAGTTATTACAAAACGGACCTTGAAGAGTTCAAGCGGCTCCATTCTTGCTGTGAAGTAGGCATCTTCTTCCAAAAGAAAGTCTTCAGAGAAGAAGAAGAACATGCTTGTGAAGAAGGAGAAGAAAGAGAACAAGCTAAAGAAGGATACTCCGAAGAAGGCTACAGACAAAGAAAAGTATTTTTATTGCAAAGCTGATGGTCATTGGAAGAGAAATTATTCGCTACACCTGGAGAGCCTAAAGACCAAGAACAAAGACAAACCTTCAAAAGGTATGTCTAGATTGCTCATCATTGAATCTAACCTTATGATTTTCTTTACTTCTAGTTGGATATTAGACTCTGGTTCAAGTGCTCAGATATATACTTCTATGCAGGATTTGATGAAAAGTATAGGGTTAAGGCATAATGAAATGATCTTTCGGATCGACAATGCAATAAGAGTTGTTGCAGAAGCCATTGGCACCTGCTCTCTTCGATTATCGTCTGATTTTAAATTAATTTTGAAAGGCTATTATTATATACCTGTAGCAAGCTGAAATTTAATTTTCATTTTTGTACTAGCACAGAAAGATTTTATTTTTAATTTTAATAAAGATTTTTATTCAATTTATTTGAGAAATAAATTAGTAGTACGTTATCTTTTAATTGACAGTCTTTAACTCTTGTATGTTGATGTGTGTGTGAATGTAAATGAGTAAATAGTCAGTAGTACCGTAGGTCATAAATGATCTAGAGATGACGTTAACCATAAGTATATATGGCACCTTAAGCTTGATCATATTGGAGAAGACAGCATAAACAAATTGAAAAGAAATGGTCTCTTAGGCTCATTTAACTGTTAAGTCATATTTAGTTTGTGAATCTTGCTTTCAAGAAAAGATGGTCAAGTTATCCTTTGCAGGACATGGAAAAAGGATCACTGAGATACTTATCCGGATACACACTGGCGTGTGTGGCCCATTTGATATACAGATCAGAGAAGGTTATAAGTAGTTCATTATCTTTACTGATGACCTCTCACGGTATAGGTATGTATTTCTTATGACGTACAAGTCTGAGGTTTTTGAAAAATTTAAAGAATTCAGAAATGAAGTAGAAAGTCAAGCGAAAATTCAGTGCAGGGGCAAAATGGTAATTTTAAAACTTTTTCAAAATTACTATTTTACAGTAGAATTATTAATTAATCTCATTAATTAATACTAATTAACCCTACATTAGGATCTAAATATGATACAACAGCATGCATTTAAATTTGAAATTCAAATTTGAAACAGTAAACTTTTTACTGTACTGTGTTCAGAACACATCACCTTTTGTGGGTAGTCGATCACCGCAATCTGATCACCGTTGGGAGGCTCTGATCATCATATCACAGTCACACTAGTGTTTGGCCTCTACGGATCGTCCACACGAAGCTCCCGTCTGATCAGCTCCTCACGAATGCTAGTTCATGATTTCACCCTTTTGATGGCTGATGTTGATCAAACTTCTTCGATCGATGTGTGCCGACTCCTCGGATGCTCTGAATCGTCTGCATGATTGGTTGAGAGGCTGATGGATCTCTCTCTAAAATTTGGTGGACTCACGATACTCGTGGCACACCAATCTCACTTTCCGAACTCTAGCTAGAAACCCTAGGGTACACACCAAAAACCCTGCGCCCACTTCTCTCTCCTTTTTCTCTCCTCTCGATAAATTTTGAACACTTCAAAATTTTTTCAGAACCTCCCCACGCCCCTTATCTCTTCTTTTTTTTTTTTTTTTTTGTGCGTGGAGACTTTCACGAGAAACTATTTCTCGTGTGGAATATGGGGCGCACAAAAGAGGATAAGCTGGCGCATGGTTATTTGGTTATCCATTCAAATTCAAAACCCCTTTAAATTTGAATGAGTAACAAACCAAGTTAATCCAAATAATTAGCGCACAGAAACATGGGCGTGAGAGAGCTTTGCGTGGGAGAAAATTCATAAGAAAATTTCTTCTCGTGATATCAAATGGGCGCAAGAAAGTTGGGTGGCGCAGGGAATTTAAAACAAGGTGGTTTGATTCAAATTGAGCCAACCTAATTAAAATAGGTTAAGCACAATTAGACCAGATTAAACCTAACACAATTAGGCTTAATTAGACTCAATAAAATCCTAATCAAATCAGGAATTAACTAAGCCTAACCTCTGATCAAATCAGGGACTAAACCACCTTAGCGATTATATCAACACTTAACCTAATCGGGTCAATCCAAACTGAATCCAATTCAATTGGACTTGATCTAAAAATAATTACTCAATCAAATTGAGTTAATTAGCGATCAAATCACTAATTAAATCTCTCATAAATATTGAGTCCAAATTCGATGGGTAATTAGGCATCAGAGACCATCGATATGAAACCCTGATCAAAGAGTTCAAATTTCAAATTCAAAATTTTGACCACGGTACCCAAAATGTGTAGAACTCATGATCAAAGAATCTTAATTCTCAATCATAGAGTCTCAGACATATAAGACTCATAATCAGCCATCAGATCAGAAAGGAACCTCTAATGTGTGTGACCCCGCAGGTTCGAACCTAAGCCGGTAGCACAGGAACCAATTCCTGTACTAATCGAAGTGACCATCTAGCAATGGTACCCGATGATCGGATAGGTCGAATAGTCGCAATCACAACATTCAGAACCTACGTGAATATGGTTACCGTATAATTCATCCCTTTTGACCCCTGTGTTTAGGATGACTCAGGGTTAAACTGTCAACCCTGCTGAGATCATCCGAATCGTGCTCAACTCAATTAGTCTTGTGACTCCTTACTAGGACTACCCTGGCCAAGATTTTGCTAAATTGAAATATGACTGTACACAGCTCCTAAACTGGAGTGGTCAATCCCAACTTGACACACGCACCGACAAGTCAAGTACTTGACTACACCCAGCAGCCTTCCGTCACTGAATTAGAAATTCAGGTAGTCCAGTGCCTAAGTGTAGTGACTTGCTTGCAAGTCACCGTGGCGGTCTCAGATCGGAGGGACATTTATACCCATATCCCATCGGAGCAAATCTTGACAGCAGAAATAGCTCCGGAGTCGATCACGTTCAGTGCAGATGTACCATTACATCTCACCTATATGCCATACCAGTGTCTCCACACTCCTTGGTTATGAGGACAACCAACCCATATGGCACACTGTTGCCCAGCTATGCAACCCAAGAGGGAGGGGTGAATTGGGTTTTAAAAAATTTAAGCTTAACTAATTACTTATGAAAAGTATTTGTTAAAAGCTTGATGAATGAGGAGAAGGACTTTAGTTCAAGATTAATTACCTAAAGCAAGAATGCAAGGATATAATAAAGAAATAAAGAGAAACAATAAAGCACACCACAAAAATAAGGATTTATAGTGGTTCGGTGCCAACCTTGCACCTACATCCACTCCCCAAGCTCCTACTTGGGAATTCCAATCCACTATACTTGTATTCAACCTGAATACAAACATCGAAAACTTCGACACTAGCTATCCCAAGCTAGTCCACTTATTTCTCGGGTACAAGCCAACCCAAAACACTCCGATTTCAGGTTCGGATCAACCTTTCCTTGTTTTGGAAACCCTCCAAAAACAAGAACAATTACTCACAAAGAGTAAGACAGTTTAGAGCATAAATAAGTACAAGAATAGCTCCTTAAATGAGCGAATAAAATATTAAATACACTTTACTCAAATGAAGAAGCCCCTTTTGGATTTCCTCAAGGTGGATTAAGAGTTGAATGAACGCTTGAGGAGAAGATGATCTTTGATTGAAGACTTCTTGAAGGCTTTGAAAGAGCTCTTGATCAAGGTTGAAAAGTTGGCTTGAAAAACCCTCTCTTTGAATGCTCTTGAATGCCCTTTTGAACGCTCTTGCTTTTCTCTTTCAAAATCTCTCGTATGTCTCTTGTGTATATTGTAGATCTCTTGTATCTCTCGTGTATATTGTGGATCCCTTTTTTGTTTTTCACCTTTTGAAACCTTTTATAGCTTTAAGAAACAAGGGAAAATATTTTAGGCAGAAAAAGAGCCGTTAGAGCATTTTAAGGGAGTATTAAAGGTAACTAAAATGGACAAAAAACTAGCCGTTGCGGATAATTTCCGTCGCAGAGGTCGACTCATGAGTCGACTCATGCTTCAGGAGTCGACTCATGAGTCGACTTCTGTTGCAACAGCCAGAAATGTTGGTTTCTGAATTTTTTTGGCCCAAACCAGCAGAGGTCGACTCATGAGTCGACTCATGCCTTGTGGGTCGACTCATGAGTCGACTCACAGGTCGTGCCAAGCCAGAAAACCAGCGTACCAAGGGAAATTTTAGCGTGCCAAGCAGCTCATTGTGCCATGAGTTGACTCATGAGTCGACTCATGCACTTCAAACATTCATAACTTCAAAAATATAAGTCCAAAAACAATAAAATTTTCACCAATAGATTACAAATTATTTGTTCTACCAAATGATACTATCAAATCAGGATTTTAGTAAAATTACAATTTTGCCCCTGAAGAGCATAAAGACTTTTTCAAATAAAAATATTTGTATCCCTTCAATCTGCTTTGTAATCATCAAAATCAATCTAGGAGCAACAATCTCCCCCTTTTTGATGATGACAAAACACTTGAACAAAAGTATTTATGTGAATGCATTATAGATTTATATGCTTGAAAAGAGTATGATTCTTTTGGCATGTGATATAAATGGTCATATGCAAGAATAGTTTGCCCATTTGCTTAAAGATTTGAAGATATGCTCATTGGATTATGTGATTTTGGTGTTAGAGCAGAAAACTTATTTTTGTTATCAGATCAAGCTGTATTTTGAAAATTTGCTCATTCTCATTTGATTTTAGTTTTAGCATCAGAGCAAAAAATAATTATGTGTGCCAAAGCATGTTTAAGAGTTGATTTGGAAAGTGTATTAGATCATTTTGAGTTTAAGATGTATCAGAGCAAGAGAAAAATAAATTTTGCAATGTATCAGAGCAAGAAAAATAATTTTACAATGTTATCAGAAAAAAAATTTTACAATGTATCAGAGCAAGTTAAAAATTTTAAGATGTATCAGAGTAAGTTAAATTTCTTAAGATGTATCAAGGCAAGTTGAATTTCTTAAGATGTATCAAGGTAAATAAAATTTCAAAAGATGTATCAGAGCAAGTTGGAATTTTAAGATGTATCAGAGTAAGTTAAATTTCTTAAGATGTATCAAGGTAAATAAAATTTCAAAAGATGTATCAGAGCAAGTTGGAATTTTAAGATGTATCAGAGTAAGTTAAATTTCTTAAGATGTATCAAGGCAAGTTGAATTTCTTAAGATGTATCAAGGTAAATAAAATTTCAAAAGATGTATCAGAGCAAGATGAAATTTTTAAGTATATCAGAGCATATTTAAATTTTTAAAGCAAATCAGAGCATATGTAAAGAAGTAATTTAAAAGTTACTTATTTGCATTGTACTTAGCATTGTACTTTTGATATTGTTCTTTAAATTCTCCAATTCATTCATTAATTTCTTATAATTTGTAGTTTTGCTTTTGATGGGATGCTTTTTCTTTAATTGCTCATAATTTATGGTTTTGCTTTTGATAGATTGCTTTTTCTTTAATTGCTCATAATTTATGGTTTTGCTTTTGATGGATTTTTTTTTTAATTGCTCATAATTTATGGTTTTGCTTTTGATGGATTTTTTTTGTTTAATTTAATTGTTCATAATTTATGGTTTTGCTTTTGATGGATTTTTTTTTGTTTAATTTTTTTCCCTTTTTGACATCATCAAACATGGTTAACTCCTCCTTTTTCTGAAACATTCTTTAATTTCTCCCCCTTTAGAGTTTATCACAGATGTTTGCTCCCCCTTAATACAGCATTTATTAACAGCAAACAACAACAAAGAGAAGACAATATTTCAACAAGGAGAATATATATAACCAAAATATGATCGACATCATTACAAAAGGTAGAAATATAAGTAAAAGATGATGCCATAAAACCATAATTATTTCAATACATAGTTCATAATATAAAAGTCAACCAGCTAATTGTCAATACATGACCCCAAAATACAGATCCTAGAACAAGACACTAACACCTAGGATCTAGTAATGATCATGAGAAGTCATGGATCGGAGTCATCAGATATGGGATGAGAAGCTGATGGATCTCGATCAGAAGTGCATCCTCTACCCCATCTGCCTCTGGCACGAGCAGGAGAGTGAGATGAACTGGGTGGCTGAGAACGCTGAGAGGCTAAGGACTGAACAGAAAGGGTGAGTCTGATGGAATCAAGTACGTTCAGTGCTCTGAAAACAGACTGAAGTAGAGCAGTGAACTGAGTGGATGCATGCTCACTCGATCCTCAGATCTCTCTCCTCAGTAACTCATATCCACCCTCCAGTGCTCCTCTGAGCCTGCCAGCCTCTGCAGTGAGGTCTGTGACCTCAATAGTGGACTCCTATGGCTGAGGATGGGCCAAAGCAAGGACTTGCCCCTGCAAGTCAAGAACTCTGCCAGTCAGTCTCCAGACAGTGTCCTCAAGCTGCTGAATCCGAATGGACTGATCTGATATCATCTGAAACACAGTGGATATGTGGGGAGTCATGGTCTG
The DNA here is from genome assembly GCF_000442705.2 of Elaeis guineensis. Classification (NCBI taxonomy): domain Eukaryota; kingdom Viridiplantae; phylum Streptophyta; class Magnoliopsida; order Arecales; family Arecaceae; genus Elaeis; species Elaeis guineensis. The sequence continues at coordinate 31,179,434 of NC_025999.2, read as the reverse complement.
ATCAGAAGAAGTGGCTCCTGGTGCAAAAGTAGTACTGCTCCACTGACTAGACAGCAAAGAAGCCACACGCTGTGATATCTGCTCGATCTGATCATCAGCCAGTCTGAACTCTGATGGAGGTGCTCTGCTCTCTGGCTGATACACTGGTGTGGGCATCCTAGTAAACTCTGAAGGGCCAGCCTCTGTATCAGGAATGAACTGGATATTTGGTGATGCTGCCCTGAAGTCATGGATAGGAGATGATGGACCCTCTTCTTCAGCTCTGTCTTCAATTCTCTCTTCAGCTCTCTCTTCAGCTCTATCTTCAGTTCTCTCCCCAGCTCTCTCCTCAGCTCTCTCCTCAGATCCCTTGATCCAACCACCATCAGTCTTTGTAAATCCCATTCGGTGCAGGGTGTGTTGGTTGAAAGTGTCCACATGAGAGAGCTTAATAGATGCCTCCCCCTCACAGCTAACTCCAAACCTCCTAAATACTCGAGTAAGGGCCATACCATAAGGCAAGTGTGCCTTGGATCTGTTCAAAGTCTCTCTCATGGCCTCTATCATAAGTGCAGGGAGGTTCAGGGGGGTCTGAGTGATGACATGAAACATGATACAAACATCTCTGCTGGAAAGTAAATCATGCCTACCACTCCTAGGAAAGAAAAGCTTCGTTACCATCTGATGTAGGATCCTCATCTCAATTGACAAAATCTTTGCTTCCAATTTATTTAAACTCCCTGAATAAGTTTCCCCTAGTATAACACTGACCCCCTCTTCTTTTATTGGGAGTTCCATATAAGAGTAACCCTCACTAGGCAAATCAAGTATTTCTCCCAATATACTAGAATCCAAGCAAATATCAATACCCTTGACTGTTGAAGTCACTGACCCATTTCCATAATGTAGATTCTGGTAGAATTCTCTAACTAGGTCAACATAGGTGACTTCCTTAAGGGAGCAGTAGAAACCCCATCCTTGGTTTTTAATCTTGGTTGCAAATGTAAAACCCTCTTTTTCAAAGAACCGAAAATCTATATTCTTTCCGGTTCCAACTTTTCTATCAGATAGAGGATTCTTACTGGGGCTTAGGGAGGATTGAGGGGGACCTTGAGCAGATACTGAAACTGGAGTGGGAGCAGTGGAAGACTGAGCAGCTTGCCTTTTCTTTCGGACATTTTCTTCAAGCTCACGGACTGACTTTCTTCTTTGGAGAAGCTTCATCTTCGGAGCCATATTCACTACAGTAGCAGGCAAGGAGACTTGGAGGAACAAGTGAATGAGTGGAGAAGGGATCACAAGAGAGTGAAGAGGGATTTTGGTGGAGAAAAGAGGTGGATTTGGGAAGAATGGTGGAGTGCTAGGGCACGCTCCAACCGTGCCAAACAATGGAAGAAAGCACAAAAATCCCTTTCCAAGGTGGCGATTTTTGGTGGAGAGGAGGAGGGAGAAGTGCCTCGAGCTAGATCCTTGGATTTGGAGCAAAAGGAAATGGGGAAGTTGGCTTTTGGAAGGAGGAAGATGAAAGGATGAGTCGTCTCACGAACAGGATCCCATATAAAAACAATGAGCCCGTGGGAAGTTTGAGGAAATAACAAGTTTGTCATTGAGTCGACTTATGGGGGTCGACTCATGAAGTTCAAAAATTCAGAAAAAATGTGAATAAATTCCAAAAAAATTGAAATTTTGGGAGAAGGAGTTTTGCTCAAAGATAAGTTTTTAGAATGATAAACTTGAGCTTTTGGGACCAGGTTAGATGTTGAAAATTGAGCTCTAAGAATTTTTGACATCAATTCTTGGAAATTGAAAAAAATTTAGGCATATGGATCTAGAATTTCTAGATTTCTCCTAATTTCACAGAATCTATCCTCACTAAGGGCCTTTGTAAAGATATCAGCTAATTGATTTTCAGTGCAAACATATTCAAGAATTATATTTTTGTTTTGAACATGTTCTCTTATAAAATGATGTCTTATTTCAATATGTTTGGATCTTGAGTGTTGAATTGGATTTTTAGATAGATTTATGGCACTTGTGTTGTCACATCTTATTGGTGTTTCATTAAGTTTGATTCCAAAGTCTTCGAGTTGTTATTTAATCCACAAGATTTGAGCACAACAACTTCCGACTGCAATGTATTCGGCCTCAGCCGTAGACAGTGCCACCGAATTTTGTTTCTTACTAAACCATGAGATTAGGTTAACTCCAAAAAATTGGCAAGTTCCACTTGTGCTTTTTCTATTTAATTTACATCCAGCAAAATCAGCATCTGAATATCCTAATAAATCAATTTGTGAGTCCTTAGAGTACCATAACCCTAGAGTTTGAGTACCATTTAAGTATCTAAGGATTCTTTTAACAGCATTCAAATGAGATTCTTTAGGATTAGATTGATATCTAGCACATAAACAAACACTAAACATGATATCAGGCCTACTTACAGTTAAATATAATAATGAGCCAATCATACCTCTATAGTATTTTAAGTCTACACATTTACCTTCATCATCCTTGTCAAGCTTACATGAGGGACTCATTGGTGTGCCAATTGGTTTGCAGTTCTCCATTCCAAATCTTTTGAGTAGTTCCTTGGTGTACTTGCTTTGGGTGATGGAGATTTTCTCTTTTGATTGTTTGATTTGGAGTCTGAGGAAGAAGGTAAGTTCTCCCATCATGCTCATCTCGAGCTCCCCCTGCATAAGCTTAGCAAAGTCTTGACAAAGGGATTCATTAGTAGACCCAAAAATTATGTCATCAACATAAATTTGTATAACTAGCATATCATTTTGATTTCTTTTAATAAAGAGGGTTGTATCTACATTACCTCTTGAAAAACTATTATTTAGTAAAAATTTGCTTAGTCTATCATACCATGCTCTAGGTGCTTGTTTTAATCCATATAAAGCTTTATTTAATCTAAAGACATGATTAGGAAAAACATGATTTTTAAATCCAGGGAGTTGTTCTACATATACTTCTTCAGCAATATATCCATTTAAAAATATACTTTTAACATCCATTTGAAATAATTTGAATTTCATAAAGCAAGCATATGCAAGTAGAAGTCTAATAGCTTCTAATCTAGCAACAGGTGCAAAGGTTTCATCAAAATCAATTCCTTCTTCTTGATTATATCCCTTAGCAACCAGTCTTGCTTTATTTCTAATTACATTACCATGCTCATCTAATTTGTTTCTAAAGACCCATTTTGTGCCAATTATTGAATAATTTTTAGGTCTAGATACTAAGGTCCAAACATTATTTCTTTCAAATTGATTAAGTTCCTCTTGCATTGCATTAATCCAATTATGATCATTTTCAGCTTCTTCAAAAGTTTTAGGTTCAAAATGAGATACAAAAGCACAATGATTAACTACATCTCTAAGTGAAGAATGGGTTTTTACCCCATGCATAGGATCACCAATAATTAACTCCTTAGGGTGGTTGTGAACATACCTCCATTCCTTGGGTAGGTCATTTGAGGTTGTTCTTGAATTTCTTCACCTCTCTCATCTTGTTTGTCTTCTTGATCCTTGTCTTCTGGAGTTGCTGAATCTTTCAGAGTGATCTCCTTCATACCTTCTATTAGTGGATCTGCATCATCAACACCCTCATTCTTCCTTGAAGGAAGATCGTTAGATTCATCAAAAACAACATCTATGGACTCCTCAACTACTAAAGTTCTTTTGTTGAAAACTCTAAATGTTTTACTAGTGGAGGAGTAACCTAGAAAGATTGCTTCATCTGATTTTGCGTCAAATTTATCAAGTCTTTCTTTGCCATTATTTAATACAAAACATCGGCAACCAAAAATATGAAAATATGCAATATTTGGTTTTCTTCCTTTCCAAAGTTCATAGGGGATTTTCTTTAAAAATTGTCTAATCAAAGCACGATTTAAAATGTAACATGCTGTGTTAATTGCTTTCGCCCAAAAATATCTTGGAAGGTTGCTTTCACAAAGCATGGTACGGGCCATTTCTTCTAAGGTTCTGTTTTTCCTTTCAACTACCCCATTCTGTTGGGGTGTCCTAGGAGCAGAGAAGTTATGGCCAATTCCATTTTCATCACAAAAATTTTCAAAATCTTGATTTTCAAATTCAGTTCCATGATCACTTCTAATATTTTGAATTGAAAATCTTTTTTCATTAGTGACTTTTCGGTGAAATTTAGTGAAAATATGAAAAGTTTCATCTTTGTGTGCCAAAAAAAAAATCCAAGTAAAACGAGAGTAATCATCTATAATTACAAAGCCATATCATTTTCCTCCTAGACTAGTGGTTCTAGTTGGTCCAAATAAGTCCATATGCAAGAGCTCTAAAGGTCTAGAAGTTGAAACAGTATTTTTGGATTTAAATGAAACTCTAGTTTGTTTACCTAATTGGCATGCATCACAAATTCTATCCTTTTCAAAATTCAGTTTTGGCAAACCAAAAACTAATTCTTTTTTAATTAATTTTGAAAGAGAATGCATGCTAATATGTGCAAGTCTACGATGCCACAGCCAACTAGTCTCATTAACTTTAGCATTCAAGGATACTAGGCATTGCATGTCTAATTTGGCTAAATCATTCAAATCTACCATATAAACATTTCCATGCCTATGTCCTATAAATTTAATGCCATCGTTAATAGGACTAGTCACAATGCAAACAGATGATTCAAAAATAACTTTATACCCTTTATTACAAAATTGACTAATGCTAAGTAAGTTATGCTTTAAACCTTTAACTAACAAAATATTTTCAATGTATTTGGAGGGAGTGATACCAATGTTACCTATCCCGATGATCTTTCCTTTGCCATTATCTCCAAAGGTGACCATCCCTCCATCCTTAGCATCAAGTGTGATGAATTGTGATTCATCACCAGTCATGTGTCTCGAGCATCCACTGTCAAGATACCATTTCCTGTTTCCTCCTTGGGATGCTAGACATACCTGCAAGCAAAAGTCAAGTTTCTGTCTTAGGTACCCAAGCTTTCTTGGGTCCTTTTAGGTTAGTCAAAATGGTTCCTTTTGGAACCCATATTTTCTTTATAGTTGTGTTCGCAGATTTGTTAATAAGGCATGTGTATGATTTATGTCCTATTCTACCACATTTAAAACAACTAATATTTGTAGACTTGTTACTTGAATAATTTACATAAATATTCTTCAGAAATTTTTGTTTCTTCAAGGGGTTATAGCCAAGTCCAGCCTTATCATATACAGCTTTTTGATTATCAAGAATCATATTTAGTTTGTTTGAACTTAAGGTGAACTTATCTACTATAGGTTTCAGCTTGTTAATTTCATTCTTTAAGCTTTGATTTTCTTGAATCAAGGTGAATTTTTCAATTGAAAGGTTTTCAGCTTGTTTCACTAAGGACTGATTTTCCAATTTCAGTTCTTTATTTTTCATCCCTAGTTTCTTTAATTCATCAATTAAATCATAGAATGCTTCATGCAATTCTTCAAAAGTAAATTCACTAGGGGATTCAGAAGTTACCTCATTTTCGTGTGCCATAAGGCGCAGGTTGGCTTGTTCTGTTGAGGTTTCCTCATCAGAGCTTGAGTCATCACTCGCACTCCAAGTCGCCATCATTACTTTCTTTTTGAACTTTTTGGGACCTTTCTTCAGTTGTGGACATTCGGATTTGAAATGTCCCGGCTTCTTGCACTCGTAGCATATAAGGGGTTGATCTTTCTCTTTCTCTTTGCTTTGTTCTCCTTTTGTGAATGACTTCTTTCTCATCCCCTGTTTCCTTTTTCTTAGAAACTTCTTAAATCTTCGGGTGATGAGTGCCATCTCTTCATCCTGTTCTTCATCTTCAGTGTCATCCGTTTCATCATCAGGCGAAGCTGTGGATTTGAGGGCAATGGTTCTTTTCTTTTTGACTTCATCCTCTTGATGTTGCTTCATGCTAAGTTCATGAGTCATCAAGGATCCAAGAAGCTCTTCTAGAGGTAGAGTGTTCAAGTCCTTTGCTTCTTGGATGGCAGTCATCTTGGCTTCCCAAGTTCTTGGCAATGACCTGAGAATCTTCCTTACAAGCTCACTGTTAGTATAAGATTTGCCAAGACTCTTCAAACCATTAATTATATCAGTAAAACGAGTAAACATAGCAGTTATGGACTCATCATGCTCCATTTTAAATAATTCATATTTATGCACAAGTATGTTTATTTTAGACTCTTTTACTTGATTTGTTCCCTCATGGGTTACTTCTAACCTATCCCATATTTCTTTAGCAGATGCACAAGTAGAAATGCGATTAAATTCATTTGCATCAAGTGTACAATAAAGAACATTCATAGCTTTAGCATTTAATTGTGCCAATTTCTTTTCAACCTCATCCCATTCTTTCTCGGGTTTGGTTGACTCCTCACCATCTATAATCTTGATGGGTGTGTGAGGACCGTTCACTATGATACTCCACATATCATAGTCGAGTGCTTGTATGAATATCTTCATCCAAGCTTTCCAATAGGTGTAATTAGACCCATTGAAAAGTGGAGGTCGGTTGGTAGATTGCCCCTCGACTAGAGAAGTACCGACATGGGTTGCCATAGATCTTTGGCTCTTTGATTGTTAGATCAAAGAAGGGCTAGAGCACCGGGCTCTGATACCACTTGTTGCCCAGCTATGCAACCCAAGAGGGGGGGGTGAATTGGGTTTTAAAAAATTTAAGCTTAACTAATTACTTATGAAAAGTATTTGTTAAAAGCTTGATGAATGAGGAGAAGGACTTTAGTTCAAGATTAATTACCTAAAGCAAGAATGCAAGGATATAATAAAGAAATAAAGAGAAACAATAAAGCACACCACAAACACAAGGATTTATAGTGGTTCGGTGTCAACCTTGCACCTACATCCACTCCCCAAGCTCCTACTTGGGAATTCCAATCCACTATACTTGTATTCAACCTGAATACAAACGTCAGAAACTCTGACACTAGTTATCCCAAGCTAGTCCACTTGTTTCCTGGGTACAAGCCAATCCAAAACACTCCAATTTCAGGTTCGGATCAACCTTTTCTTGTTTTGAAAACCCTCCAAAAACAAGAACAATTACTCACAAAGAGTAAGACAGTTTAGAGCACAAATAAGTATAAGAATAGCTCCTTAAATGAGCGAATAAATATTAAATACACTTTACTCAAATGAAGAAGCCCCTTTTGGATTTCCTCAAGGTGGATGAAGAGTTGAATGAACGCTTGAGGAGAAGATGATCTTTGATTGAAGACTTCTTGAAGGCTTTGAAAGAGCTCTTGATCAAGGTTGAAAAGTTGGCTTGAAAAACCCTCTCTTTGAATGCTCTTGAATGCCCTTTTGAACGCTCTTGCTTTTCTCTTTCAAAATCTCTCGTATGTCTCTTGTGTATATTGTAGATCTCTTGTATCTCTCGTGTATATTGTGGATCCCTTTTTTGTTTTTCACCTTTTGAAACCTTTTATAGCTTTAAAAAACAAGGAAAAACATTTTAGGCAGAAAAAGAGCCGTTAGAGCATTTTAAGGGAGCATTAAAGGCAACTAAAACGGGCAAAAAACTAGCCGTTGCGGATAATTTCCGTCGCAGGGGTCGACTCATGAGTCGACTCATGCTTCAGGAGTCGACTCATGAGTCGACTTCTGTTGCAACTGCCAGAAATATTGGTTTCTGGATTTTTTTGGCCCAAACCAGCAGAGGTCGACTCATGAGTCGACTCATGCCTTGTGGGTCGACTCATGAGTCGACTCACAGATCGTGCCAAGCCAGAAAACCAGCGTGCCAAGGAAAATTTTAGCGTGCCAAGCAGCTCATTGTGCCATGAGTTGACTCATGAGTCGACTCATGCACTTCAAACATTCATAACTTCAAAAATATAAGTCCAAAAATAATAAAATTTTTACCAATAGATTACAAATCATTTATTCTACCAAATGATACTATCAAATCAGGATTTTAGTAAAATTACAATTTTGCCCCTGAAGAGCATAAAGACTTTTTCAAATAAAAATATTTGTATCCCTTCAATCTGCTTTGTAATCATCAAAATCAATCTAGGAGCAACACACACAACGACCTATGCTCGATAAACGTTGTTGTCCTTGGTAACAATGTATCATTTGGTTGTGAACAGGTTTAAGGACTAAGCGACAAATCCTCCTTTGTCGAGTCTAAATAGTCCTAAGGACTTCACCACAACATAGGAGTTCATTAGAAGATGAAACATTTGTGATGAAAAAATATCAAAATAATTTTTATTTATTTATAATTTATGTACTAATACAAATGGAGCACAACCGTCAACAGGCTGATGATTGGCTTTGGGACACTATTCCCAACAGAAAGCAAACAGAAAAACTCTTTAAGATTTTTCAATCAGATCAAGGAGGAGAAAATCTTAGTGAAAAAATTTTGAATTATCTCAAAAAAATAATATTACCTCATAATGGACTCCTCCTACTATACTTCAACTCAATAGAGTATCCGAAAGGAGGAATAGGTTCCTATTAGATATGGTTCGGTCCATGATGAGCTTCACTAACTTACACTTAAATCTTTGGGGACACATCCTACTAACCATGATTTACCTACTAAATAAGGTTTTCTCTAAATCCATTGCTACTATACTGTATGAGATATGGCATGATAAGAAATTGAGTCTTGGTCACCTCAAAATTTGGAGATGTCCAACCTATGTCGAAAGATAAATGGCAGATAAGTTAAAGGCTAGATCTATGAAAGCTCACTTCATAGGATATCCTAAGGAATCAATAAGATACTACTTTTACTTTTCAGAAGGTCGCAATGTGATTGAGTCGACATGCACATTCCTCAAAAAATAGTTTATCCAGGATAGTGGTAATGAAAGGTTAATTGAGCTCGAAGAGAAAGTCTCTGAAAAGCAATGAGCTGTAGAACTTATCGAACCCACTAACAATGAGCCAGTAGTTTTGCCTCCACCTTATAGATCAAGTAGGATCTCCCATCCTCCTGAAAGATACTTAGGTATGCTTATTGAGGATGTAGAGAAAATATTTATTATTGGAGATAAGGGTTATGGAGATGATCCCAAAACCTACGTTGAAGCGATATCTGACATCAACTCTGAGAAATGATTGAGTGTTACGAAGTTAGAAATTGATTCAATGCATTCGAACCAAGTATGGATCTTAGTAGATCCACCAGAGGGTATAGTACCCATTGGATATAAATGGATCCATAAAAGAAAAATAGATGAAGATGGTAAAGTAAGGCCTATATGTTAGTTGTGTATTCTAGAAGCTAATTGTTGGCTAACATATTTTATAATTTCAAAATCTATTCTTATACTTATAAAATTTTATTATTAATAAAAAATATTTTTATTATCAATCTTATTTATGTGTCCATGATTTATCCTAAAATTTAATAAAGATGATATTGTATATTCTCAAAGTATTGAGACATACATTATTAGTAATTAGTTTCTAAATGCTCACGATCATAGGATCGTCATGAAGAACAGTGATCAATCTATTTAAGATCGATGCACGGATCATTTTTTTTGGATAAATGAGTCTCGAGTCTGCGGTGTAGGGACACTAGGGTGAGAGTGTAAATAGTTGTTAGAGAATAACTTACACTGAGCATGACCAACATGAGAAACCACTTAGATGTCTGCTCACTCATCAGTGGTCTTTTCGATATTGCAATGGTGTAAGTGATCTTTTGATCTATGGTGTGTTGGCTATTCGTAGCGAGACTATTTAGTTTAACGGTATATTCTCTTGATCCTTAGCCATTCGGATCCTTACTGTATATGTTGGTTACAGTAGATTTAAGTTCACTGTTAGAATAGGATGCACTTAGATAGAATCTATTGATCTTGATAGAAAATAAGCAGTCTTATGCGATTAGTAAGACTGAGTTCAGAAAGTCTTCGATCGAAGCAAGTATGAATACTAAAAAAAAATTTACAGAATTCATAGATGAGCTCAAGTTAAACTAATTTAGCATATGACTGACAATGAGGTTTGACGAGTTCTTCATGATCTCCGTCAAGTCGAGACTCACGATAGAGGGACTGAATCGCACGATAATTGCATCTAGGTGTTTAGATTTTTTTATTTTATTGGATTGTCACTACATGCTATTAGGCATTATTGGTGGATTGTGAGAACTCACTAGAATTATTTTCAAATCAATGATCCTTGTTGAGTTGAGCTGAAATTGTTTCAATCTATCGAACGGAGTTTCGATGATACTGTGATGGAGATTACGGTATGTCTCACTATCAGACAGAATAAAATCTAAGGGATCACATATAAAAAGAGTTTGATTCGATTAATAGTTTGGATCAAATTTGAATTATCAATTTGATTGATAATTTAAATTTAGAAACTGCTAATTTTTAAGTGTTACAGATTTAGTAACTGCTAAATTGTCACAATTCAGAACTTGAGAATTATTCTTAGCTCTGAGAAATTGACCCATATGCTTGACCAAGAGATGTCTATATTGCTGGCTCGCTCCTTTCCTGATCAACAAGCTACACTTGACAAGTGGATGGATGAAGACAACAGGGCTAGTGGCTATATTCTTGCATCCATATCTTATGATCTTTAGTGCCAGCATGAAGATATGAGGACTATCAGATAAATTTTGACTCACCTATAAGAGTTGTATGGTGAGCAGAGTTGCATGGCTCACTTTGAGGTCTCTCGAAGACTTTTCAAAGCGAAGATACGTGATGGACAGTCCGTGCACAATCATTGTCTGACAATGATCAAAGACATTGAAGAGCTTCAGAAGCTCGAAATGAATATGACAAGGAACTACAGGTGGATCTAATCATGCAGTTCCTTTCTGATTCATATAGGTAGTTTATTATGAACTATCATATGAATAAGATTGACTGCACCTTGACTGAGTTATTGAATATTCTAGTGGCAGTTGAGTGCACCTTAAAAAGTTTCAAAGAAATGATTCTTATTGTGGAGTAGGCTTCTTCCATAAAAAAATCTACTAGGAAGAAGAAGAACAAAAAGCTTGCGAAGAAGCAAAAGATTAAGAGCGGAAGAAGAAGAAAGCTCCAAAGAAAGCCATCGATAAAGAAAAATATTTTCACTACAATGTTGAAGGTCACTAGAGAAGAAATTGTCTTGCATACCTAGCGATAGTGAATAATAAGAAGAAGAATGTACCTTTCGAAGGTATGTTTGAATTGCTCGTTATTAAAATTAATCTAACAGTTTCTTCTTTTTCTCGTTGGATTTTAGATTCTGATTCGAGTGCTCATTTGTATACTTCTATGTAGGATCTAGAGGAAGTTAGAGGATTAAGAGAAATGAGATCACTCTCCGAGTTAGCAATGGGGCAAAAGTTACTATTGTAGCTGTCGAAACTTACTCTTTGAAGCTACCATTAGGATTTAGTTTGCTTTTAAAAAATTATTATTTTGTATCTATAGCTCGTAAGAATTTGATTTTCATTTCTATGCTGGCACAGAATAATTATAATTTTTATTTTAATAAAGATCAGTATTCAATTTATTTTAGAAATAAAATTGTTGCATATGTCTATTTGATAAACGATCTTTATCATTTACATGTGGATGTGAGTGTTAATATTAATGAGCAAATTGTGAGTGTCGTAAGGTCTAAGAGATTTAGAGATAGGATTAGCTAAAAGTATCTATGGTACCTCAGGCTAGATAATATTGGAGAGAACAGACTTAATAAATTAAAGAAAGATGGTCTTTTAGGGCCATTGACTTTCGAGTCATATCCAGTTTGTGAGTCCAGTTTTCAAGGAAAGAAGGCTAAGCTGCACTTTGTAGGATAAGAGGAAGTGGCTATTGATATATTAGCCTTGGTGCACACTGATATATGTGATCCATTTGATGTACAAGCCAGGGGTGGCTATATCTACTTCATAATCTTTACTGATAATTACTCATGGTATGGGTTTGTGCATTTGATGCACCATAAGTTTGAAGCTTTTGAAAAGTTCAAAGAGTTCAGAAACGAAGTAGAGAAACAAATCGAAAAATCGATAAAAGTTCTTCGATCCGATCGGAGAGGGGAATAACTTAATGGAAAATTTTGGATCTATTTCAAAGATAATGGTATAGTTTCACAGTGGACAGCTTCAGGGATACCTCAACTCAATGAGGTATTCGAAAGGAGAAATCGGATCTTATTGGATATGATTCGGTCTATGATGAGCTTCATAGATCTTTCAATTTTTCTCTAAGGACATGCGTTACTTTTTGCTATTCACCTTCTGAATCGGATTCTCTCTAAATCTGTTCCTACCATACCATATGAGTTATGGCATAGTAAGAAATTGAATCTTAATTTTTTCAAGATTTGAAGATGTATGACCCATATCAAGCGACAGCAGGCGGACAAGTTAGAGGCTAGATCACTTAGGACTTATTTTATAGGATATCTCAAGAAATCCATAAGGTACTATTTTTATCTTTCAGAAGATCATAATGTCATTGTGAGTCATCATGGTGTCTTCTTAGAAAAGGAGTTTATTCAAGATGGAGGCAGGGGGAGGAAGATTGAGCTCAAAGAAAAGATTTTCGAAGAGCATTAAGTCCAAAAGCCTAAATCCATTAGTGAGTCAGTTGATGTGGTACCTCCTCCACCTCGTAGATCAAGTAGGATCTCCCATCATCCTGAAAGATACTTAGATATTCTTACAAAGGATCTAGAGGAAGTATTTCTTATGGGAGATAGAGACATTAGGAATGATCCCAAGACCTATGATGAAGTGATGTTAGATATAGAGTCCAAGAAATGAAAAAAAGCAATGAAGTCAGCAATTGACTCCATGCACTCCAACCAGGTTGGGACCTTAGTAGATCCACCTGAAGGTATTATATGTATTGGGCGTAAATGGATCTATAAAAAAGAATTGGGGCAGATGGTAAGATAGAGACCTATAAGGCAAGACTAGTAGCAAAAGATTATAGTCAACGCAAAGGCATTGACTATTAGAAAATCTTTTCACCAATAGTCATACTGAAATTTATTTGAACTCTATTTACTATTGCAGCTTACCACGATTATAAATTCTGACAGATGGATGTGAAAACTATCTTTCTAAATAGATATTTTGAGGAAGATATCTATATGGAGCAGCCTATGAGTTTTACATCCAGTGATAGTGATCACAAAATTTGCAAACTGCAAAAGTTTATTTATGGACTCAAGCAAGCATCTCGAAGTTAGAATATTCATTTTAATGATGTGATCAAATTGTTTGATTTCATTAAAAATAAGGAGGAGCCCTATATATACAAAAAGATCAGTGGGAGTACTGTCACGTTCCTCGTATTATGCATGGACGGCATCCTCTTGATTAAGAATGATATTCTCATGCTGACATCGATTAAAGTATGGTTATCAAAAGAATTCTTCATGAAAGACCTAGGAGAAGCTTCCTACATTCTTGGTGTAAAGGTCTATAGGAATAGATCTAAGAGAATGATAAGACTTTCTCAGAAAATGTACATAGAGGATGTGCTAAAGAGGTTCAGCATGGAAAACTCTAAAAAGAAACTTTTGCTTCTTAGGTATGGTATTTATCTCTCCAAAAAAATGTATCCTGGTATACTTGAGAAGATTTAACATATGAGCAAAATTTTTTATAGGGAGCCTCATGTACACCATGCTGTGTACTCGACCTGATATATACTTTTCATGACTGTCACGAGCAGATATTAGTTAAATTCAGGTGAGGAGCACTGGATTGCAGTTAAGAACATTCTTAAGTACTTAAGAAGGACTAAGTATTTGTTCTTGATCTTTGATGGAGGATTAGAGCTAAAAGTGGAAGGATGCACTGATTCAGACTTCATGTTTGATATCGATGATAAAAAATCTATATCGAGATATATTTTTTTATGTAATGATGGATCGATTAGTTGAAAGAATTTCAAATAGCCGGTCATAGTAGATTCGACTATGAAAGCTAAATACATTACCGCCTCTGAAGCTGCTAAGAAAGCCTATTGGTTCAAGAAGTTTGTTGTAGAGCTAGGTGTGATGCCATCAGATGTCATTGCATTGTACTACGATAATATGGCATCATGGCACTCGCTAAGGAGTCCAGATCTCATCCAAAGTTCAAGTATATAGAGCTGCGATTTCACATCATATGCGACTATCTCAAGAAGAAGTTCGTCGAGGTGCAGAGAGTCGACTCCCTGTAGAATATGGCAGACCCGCTGATGAAGCCTCTTAACCAGCAAAAGATCGAAGCTCATCTTGAGAAGATGGATCTTAGGTATATGGCCAATTAGCTTTAGGTTAAGTGGAAGTTTGTTAGTTGTGTGTCCTAGAAGCCATTTGTTGGCTGACATATTTTGTAATTTCATGATTTATTTTTGTACTTATAAAACTTCATTATTAATAGAAATGATATTTTTTTACCAATCTTATTTATGTGTCCATGATTTATCTTAAAAATTAATAAAGATGATATTGTATATTCTTAGAGTGTTGAGAATTTAAGATATACATTATTAGTGGTTAGTTTCTAAATACTCTCGATCGTTAGATCGTCATGAAGGATAGTGATAAATTCTTTTAAGATCGATGCATGGATCACCTCTCTTCTGGACAGATGAGTCTCGAGTCTGCGATGTAGGGACATTGGGGTAAGAGTATAGGTGGTTGTTATCGAATAATTTATACTGAGTATGACCAACAGAAAAAATTACTTGAATATCTACTCACTCGTCAGTGATCTTCTTGATGCTGCAGCGATGTGAGTGGTCCTTTGACCTACGGTGTATTGGCTATTCGTAGTGAGGCTACTTAGTTTGACTGTACATTCTCTTAGTCCCTAGCCATTCGGATCTTTGCTGTGTATGTAGGCTGTAATAGGTTCAGGTTCACTGTTAGAGTAGGATATATCTAGATCGAATCTATCGATCTTAATAGAAAAGGAGTAGTCCCATGTGATTAGCAAGACTGAGTTCAGGAAGTCTTTGATCGAAGTAAGCGTGAATAGTGAAAATTTTTTTTTATGAAATTCACAGATAAATTCGAGTTGAGCCAATCTGGTATATGACTGATGATGAAGTTTGATGAGTTCTTCATGACCTCCGTCAAGTCGGGAATCACGATAGAGGGACTGAATCACACGGTAACTATACTTAGGAGTTTAGATTTTTTTATTTTGTTGGATTACTACTACATGCTATGAGACGTCACTGATAAATTGTGAGAACTTACTAATATTATTTTCGGATCAATGATCCTTATTGAGTTGAGCTAGAATTATTTTGATTCATCAAAAGGAATTTTGATAATACTCTGATGGAGATCATGATATATCTCACTACCAGACAGAATAGAACCTGAGGAATCACACACAAAAGGAGTTTGATCTGATCAATGGTTTGGATCAAATTTAAATTATCAATTTGATTGATAATTTGAATTTAGAAACTACTAATTTGTAAGTGTTATAGATTTAGTAATTGCTAATTATTAGCAGAAGATCTTAATTCTAAATATTATAATTTAATTGGGGTTGATTAAATTAAGGATCAAGTCATAATTAATTTAAATCAGGCTTAATTTAATTAGATTTAATTTAATTTAATATTAATTGAGTTTAATTATCCAAATCAGATTTGGATTTTAATCCTGATTGGAATAGGTCTGACAGCCTTTCGAATTTGATTTGAGCTCAATTTGAACTTGATTTGGACCCATTTTGAGCTAAATTAATCTTGATCTTTTGAGCCCAGATTTCCTGAGCTTCTCTCTCTACTTGGCCAACCAGAAGTGGGATGGGGCGATGGTTTTCTCACATTTTTTTTGGCTCATGCGTGGGCTGTTGGGATGAGGTGCTACCTCATTTCTTGGTTGGTTGGGATCCCTTCTTGATAAGGAGTGATTTGAATTTTGATTCAAATCAAATCTTATCAGATGTTGGCATGAGAAAGTAGGAAATTTTGTGGGACAAAATTATAAAAAGAGAGCATTTTGATGTGAGGATTATTATTCTTCTAATGTGCGCTAATAACCACCTTGTCACCCTCTTCATCCTCTATGCCTATTCCTCCTTGTTCCACCTTCACACCTCATATCCTCTCTCTCTAGATCAGATTTGAGAGAAGGGAGGCCTTAGAAAGAGAGAAAAATAATCAAGAAGGAGTTCTTGAGTAGTTTTGGTGTTTGGTTCAATCTTGAGAAATCTGCAACAGGGTTGCTTCAAGTGATATAAAGTAAAAGACCTTGATCCAAGTCAAAGAATGATGCCTACAAGGGAGCTAGCACCCTAGAGGCTTCAGAGTTTTGATTTGGACATCTCCATATGGATACCAACAGAGGTCGGACACTTGTGCAGCTCAGATAATTACTTCAGACATCCACAGGATCTGATCTGAAGGTGGAGGAGGAAAAAGTGTTAGGTATAACTTCTTCCTTTGTTATTTATGATTTCAGATCTATGCAATTAATTTATTTATGTATGTTAGATGATCTTAGGGTTAATTAAGATTAAAAATCTATATATTTAGATCAGATTAAAAAAATTTTAAAGTCTGCTTCCGCTGTGGTTAATGTAACCATATCGATCTATGCATATAAATCAATCTACTTTTTTATATTATAAAGCTAGGCTCGTGGCAAAAGATTATAATCAATAGAAGGAATTAACTATCAGGATACCTTTTCACTTATATTTATGCTTAAATCCCTCAGCACACTGTTTGCTATTACAGCTTTTTTCAATTATGAGATATGGCAAATGGACGTAAAAATTATATTCCTGAATGGATATCTTGAGAAAGATATCTATATAGAGCAGCCTTTGGGTTTCACTTTCAGTGATGGAGATTACAAAGTCTGAAAGCTACAAAGATCTATTTATGGATTAAAGCAAACTTCTTAGAGTTAGAACACTCATTTCAATGATGAGATCAAATCATTTGATTTTATGAAGAATGAAGAGAAATCTTGTGTATACAAGAAGATCAGTGGGAGCACTGTCACATTCTTCGTACTGTACATAGATAACATTCTCCTTATTTGGAATGACATTCCTATGCTGATCTTGGTCAAAAGATGTTTGTCTAAAAAATTCTCTATGAAAGACTTAAGGAAAGCATCCTATATTCTGGAAATAAAGATCTATAAAGATAAATCTTGAAAGATGCTTGGCCTATCATAGAAAATGTACATAGAGAAAGTACTAAAAAGATTCAGTATAGAGAACTCTAAAAGAAGATTTTTACCCCTAAAGTATGGCATTACTGTCTCCAAGAAGATATGTCCAAGTACACATAAGGAGACTGAGCATATGAGTATGATTCTTTATGCTTCTACTATAGGGAGTCTAATGTATGCTATGATGTATACTCGACCTGATATTGTCTTTGTTGTAAGTGTCACGAACAGATATCAGTCAAATCCAAGAGAGGAATACTGGATAGCTGTGAAGAACATCCTTAAGTACTCGAGAAGAACTAAAGATTTATTCTTGATCTTTGGAGGAGAATCAAAGTAATGGGTTGAAGGATATACTAATTCAGACTTTATATCTGATCCTAATGATAGAAAGTCTACATCAGAGAGTGTGTTCATATGCAATGATAGTACCACTAGCTAGAAGAGTTCCAAACAACTTATCATTGTAGACTCGATGATGGAAGCTGAATATGTTGCTACTTTCGATGCTGCAAAGAAAATCTTTTGGTACAAAATGTTTATCATAGAACTTAGAGTAATGACATCAGATGCCATAATACTGTACTATGACAACAACGGTGCCATAGCACTTGCTAAGAAGTCCAGATCTCATCAGAAGTCCAAACACATCGAGTGGTGGTATTATATAATATGCGACTATCTCGAAAAAAATATGTTGAGATGTGAAGAGTAGACTCCATGAATAACATGGCAGACCTACTGACAAAGCAGTTGAGCCAGCCAAAGACTGAAGTCCACCTTGAGAAGACGGGACTAAAGTTAGTGGCCAATTGGCTTTAAGTCAAGTGAGAGATTGTTAGATGTATGCCCTAAAAGCTAATATGATAAACATATTATAATAATTTTAAGACATATTTTTGTACTTAAACAATTGATTTATCAATAAAGTGGCCAATTTTTATCCATTCTTGTGTTATGTGTCTAAGAATCATCCAAAAAATTAATAATTTAAAGATATATATTATAAAAAGTTTAGAATTGAGGCATGTACAATTAATTTCTAAATTACTTTCGATCGATAGATCATCATGGAGACGGTGATTGATTCGATTAGTTCAACATATAGATCACTTCTTTTGAAGTAGACGAGTCTACAGTGTAGAAATATTGAGCAAGAGTACGGATAGTTGTTAGAGAACATCGATATTGAGCGTGACCATATGAGAGATCATATGGATATTTTTTTACTTATTAGTGATCTTCTCGATGCTGCAGTGGTGTGAGTGGTTCCTTGACCTACAGTGCCTCAGCTGTTAACAGTGGGGTTGCTGTAGTTTGACTGCACATAAACATAATTTTCTAGCTATTTGGATCCTTGTAATGTATGTTGGCTATAGTACATTCATTGTAAGAGTAGGGTGTGCACTTATAAATGATTTATCGATCTTAGTAGATAAGGAGTAGTCCTATGAGATTTGAGAAGTCAAGTCCATAAGTCTATGGCTACAGCAAGGTAATTGATGGAAAGGAGTTTCTATGAGTATCACATTTGGACTAGAGCTAATTGAATTTTTTATATAACGGATGTTGGGATTTGATGAGTTTTCATGACCTCCGTCTTGTCGGAACTCATGATAGAGAAACTGAATCACACGGTAACTATACGTAGGGATTCTATTTTTTATTCTACTGGATTGTCACCACATGCTGCAGGCATCACTAGTAGATTGTGAGAACTCACTAGGATTATTTTGGATCAATGATCCTTATTGAGTGTGAGTTAGAATTGTTCTAGTCCATCGAAAGGTGTTTCGATTATACTATAATGGAGATCATGGTATGCCTCGCTATTAGATAGAATAGAACCTATGAGGTCACATACAAAAAATTTTTTTGACTGATCAGATGGTTGAGTTACGATTATAAATCGTAATAAAATTTAATTATCAATATAATTGATAATGTAAAAGATATAATTAACTAATTCGCTAAGTATTAGTGAATTATAGAAGGATAAATCAGTAATTGGATTACTATCTGACTCAATCTGATTGAGCTATCAGGTTAAATCAGATCTAATTGAATTAGATTCAATTTGATTTGATTTGGATTTGATCAGATCAAGTCTAATTGGATTATGAGATAATCCAATTACATAAGGAGATCAATTCCTAGTTTGACTAGAACTTGATTCAATCAATTTTCTAATTAGATTAGGATTTAATTTAGATTTAATTAAGTTTCTAATTAGACTAAGAATTAACTTAATTAGGATGCTATCTAATCTTAAATTGGTTATGATTAAATTATATTTAAATTACATTTTAAATCAGCACTTAAAGAAATTCCAATTAGACTATGATTTTATCTCTTTGGGCCACCCCATCTCCATGCCAAAAATGAGAGAATGCCACCTTTGTTTTGTGCATGAGAAAATCTCCATACCTAACCCCTCCTCATGCTCTCCTTTTCTTCTCTTTTTGATTGGGATTAAATCTGGTTTGATTTGAATTTGAATTGGTTCAAATTTGAATCCTAGTTTTATTAGGTTTGATCTTGTCAAACCCAATCTTATCCCATCTCTTGGATGCCTATTAAAGGAGGGGGTTAGGGGGCATGTAAATAAGATTGGTGATCAGATTTAACGCTGAAAGGGAAAGCTTGGGTGTGGGTTCCTTGATCATGAGAAATCCTAGGGTAAGCTTTTAAGAAGAGAGAAAAGAAAGAGAAGGGTTCTTGATCCTCTTCCTCATCTTCTTCTTCTTAGTCTTCTTCTTTTTTGAGAGAGTCTGAAAGATCATAAGAAGAAACTGTTACAACCATCAAGGAAGTGATCTCTGTAAGGGAGCTAGCATTTCGAGAAGATCAAAGAGCTTCTGATCAGATCAGATCTCGTGTAGATATTCGTAGAGGCCTGGTACGTGTGCGGCTATATCATAACCTTAGACATCCTCAGATTCAGATATGAAGGAGTTCAGCGATTCAAGTATGTGATTCAATCATAAAATTATTTTATTTTCTAAAATTAGATGCTCTTAATCTTGTTTATCATCATATAAACTAGATCTATAAGTATTTGATTTGGATTTATGCATGCGTAGGATTAAATTTGATTTAATCTAGTCTTCTACTGTTAGTTTTCAAAATTATTTTGAAATTTGTTCTCAAAATACCTAAAATCCAACACTAGGTAGATGCATTATTCTTTTTTGTAAATATTTATATAGTCAGTCTCTCCAAATTATCATGCTTATCGTTTGCTGTGGGAGCAAATAGTGGGGCAAGAATTCTATCAAAAAAAACAAGGGGGGCAAGAAAAGAAGGACAAAAAATGCCAAGAGGATGGATGGTTATGATTTGAGTTTAATAACTATTGAAGTATTTTGGTAAATAGCACTTGAAGTGATTTAGGAACAACTTATATCAACTTGGCTATTATAGGGGATAAATAATTTGCATGATCCGCTTCACATTTGTAGAAACCAGTTTCAAAGAAAATATATCTACTGAACTTGAGTCATGGTTGGGAGCCCATGATGGGCTGACCTGACCTAACTCCATCTGATTTTGAAAGAGCTAAAACTAAGGCTGAAAATGGGCTCGGGCTAGCCCAATGGGCTTCGGACTGGCCTGACTGGAGGTCAGGCTTTGGGCTAGGTTCGAATAGAATCAGACCAGATTTAGGCTTAGATATAGAGCCTATTTTATTTTTGAACCGGGCTTGAGCCTATCATTGACCTTGCCCGACCTGGGCCCACCCCGAGCTTGAGCGTGTTTGTAAGTCTGATTCTAGTCTAAATACATTGTTCACTGCTACTATATCCCCCTGGTCTCTCTCGATACACTCGTGAAAGATAAGGAGAGTCTTGGCAGTTCCAAGGGTTGCTTGGCCTGAAAGCAGGTGGAATGAAGTCGGACAGACCCGGCCATGTTCATGATCACCCACACCACTGAGCACAACTATCCACTTCCCATCCACCATAACTCCCTCATCGGAAGGAACTTGTCAAAAGTTTCCTCCTCTTCCCTCCTCCACAACCCTACCATCGATTGCCAGCAACTAAGCCGGCAATGGCAAGCACCTCCCTCCTATCAATCCACCCCCTAGTCCATCGTCATCCTCCACTACTACTGGCCTCTGCCCCACCACCCTGCTCATGGCCTCCATGGAGGATAAGCTCCACCATGAATATCCGCCCAACAAGAGGGAGGACGGCAGTGAGGTAGACAACGACAAGGAAGAAGAGGAAGAAGGAATGCTACTAGTAGAAGACATGAAAGTGATGGGCAAGGATGGCTTGCTCTTCATGGGCTTAAATGAGCCTTCTGGAGCCCCGATCACCTCGGCCGCCACATCTACTACGGTGACGGACACCATCATCTCCACCTTCTTCGATGATGATGATGACTTCGGAGAGCGCTCGCATCAGAGTAGGAGTCCTTAGAGAGATCTGGAAGTTTCGAAAGAGAGAGAAAAAAGAAGGAGAGAAATAAAGAGAGAGGAAGGGGGTTCTGGCCAACCCAAATGTGTTTAGGCTGGCTTATGCCAGGGCCGGGGCCTGAGTCTAATATTTCTTAAAATCATCGAGCTAAAGTTTGAAAAATTTTTTGAATCGGACTCAGATAGGGACAGGACCTCACCCAGTTTCAATCCTAACTAAAAAGACCTGATTTTGGGTAGCTAAGAAACCAACCAAAACCGCCCTACGTTGATAAACTCCCTCCTCCCGCACTTCTGTCAGTTCTATGCATACGGTAGAGAACCTTTCTCTCCAGGGAGGCCTGACCTTAAGACTCTAGTCTGAGAAAAGAGAGACTTGCGAAAGGCTCCATCACAAAACTATCTACCTACATATTCCTTCTTTGTTTCACCTTAATATGCTCGTATGCAACCGTACCTCTATAGAGTTTTCAAAGAGTAGTTGACTGCTTAGCTGGAGGCTAAATTTTTTTTTTTGAAATGAGCTGGAGGCTCAATTAACTGTGGTCCAGCAAACCATTAAGGATCCAAAGGACAATCAAATAGAGCACGAAATTAAGAGCCAGTGGTCTCTAAAGGAAGCTCGTGAGTAGCTGGCTGATTGCACCTCAAATCTGCTGAAGATTTTTTGAGAGGGCAAATGAGGCGGAAGACATGGTGGACCACATACCAAAAAGACTGGGAGCAGGTACGTGACATCATCAATGGTCTTTAAGTCTTTTCATCTCTTGGACTGCGTGCCATACTTCCGAATTTTGTTTAAAACAAATTGCCCATAAGGCTGATGACCACATGTTTCAACGGACGCTAGGCCGAAGACATCTTCTAGTTATATTTAAATGTTAGTATCCTGTGTCTCTGATCCTTCTCGTGCATCCCCCGAATCACTGATAGTATTTCTTTAAGTATCTTCTATTTATCAACAGATCTGGTATTTTTTTGCAAAAAAAAGAAAAGAAAAGAAAAGAAAAAAAAAAAACTGATCGTGTACTTCTTCATCAATGCTTCTCTGTAAACTCCTTCTGACTGAACCTGATAGATAATATAAGCTCTTCCCCGTTTTGGATCTTCTTGTCATAGGATCGCATGGCTGAGTTTCTATGTATATCCAGGCTCGACTATATTTTGATGGACTAACTGATAATGAGTCACTTGGTGACTGCTAGTCATTTCCACAGGCTGAATTGCATCAAGGCCATATGCTAGCAAGTAAGGTGTAAAGCAACTTTGATGATACCTCATGCCATATTCTTGGTGTATCTCCAATAAATTCGCAGAAGTTGGCCATCAGAATCATGTCAGTTGATTTTGCCTACCTATTGCCTTAAGCATATTATGAGGTTGCATGAACAATGTGAAAACCAGACTCTTCCACAAATGTCAACACGTCCGGGCCAGTAAAGATCAATCTCTGATCGGCCATATTTGACTCTAGGATGCCCAATATATATATCATGTGTTCTCTGCTTTGTTGGTTGATCTCATCATAATTGTCTCAACTTAGTAAAGTAATCAATAGCCATAATAACAAACTCATGGGTTGCTAAAGTTGGAGGAATAATTCGATGGCTCAAATTCTAAATTGTTCATATTTTAAAATATATTTACTAGGACTCTCTGCATGAGTCTATGCCTTTAGTTTGTCTGGTATTCATGGGCATATCTTGTACAATCTTCTTACATTTTTGGTCACTAATACTCATACCTAATTATCAAAATTGCATATTGGGTCCAACTTGATAAGCTCCACACACAACTTCATGAACTTTCTCATGACTAGCTTGGATTCCTCACCTAAACATCTCAGCAGAAGTCCATCAGGCCATTCTTATAAAGCTCATCACTCATAATTAGGATTGACAAAATATAACCGACCCGTCAATTCGATTCGTGTTCGATCTGCCATAAACAGGTTTGGATTTAGGCTAAACGGATTTGGATCGTAAACGGATCGATCCGTTTAATCCGTTTAATAATTCGATCGGATATGGATTTTAGATATCTGACCCATTTAACCCATTTAATATTCAGGTCAAATTGAGTCAGATAACTCATTTAACCTATTTAACCTATTTTTGACCTATTTAACCCGATCTGTTTAATCTGTTTAACCCATTTAAGATCCCTTTAATCTGTTTAAAATCTGTTTAACCTATTTTTGACCCATTTAACTCGACTTGTTTAACCTGTTTAATCCGTTTAACCAGTTTAACCAGTTTAACCTAATTTGATCTATTTAATAAATGGGTTGAACGGGTTGGATTGGGTTAATCGTTTAATAAATAGATCGGGTTCAGATTTGAATTTTTGATCCATTTAATAAATAGATCGGATTTGGGTTGACCATTTTTTGATCCGACCCATTTATGACCTGACTTATTTATGATCCGATCCGATCCTATTGCCACCTCTACTTATAATTAAGTTAGGATAGTTGGATGAATTGGCTGACAATTTTTTACTGATTGCATGCATAGAAACTTAAGATCGCTTGATCCTGTGCTAAGAAGTTTTGGTCTAAATCCTTTGGCATCAGAGACAATTGATTTGGAAAGCATTACTCCTTGTTGGACACTGATATCTAGGAGTTGGAAAATGGCCCCTAAGTTGGGAGGGACCTTACATTGTTCATCAAGCCTAGTCTAGAGGAGTTGCAAACTAAAGAATGTGCAGAGAAATTCATGTCCATTAAGGGGAAATATTTAAAAAGATATTATCCAACACTCCAAGAGATATAAGAGAGGGAATAAGATTATAGTCTTTGAGAACCAGAGCTTTTGTTGATTGGAATAAATGTGATGGCCAAGCATTTCCCTTTTTTCAAAGTTCTCTAGGCCGATCTGACATTCCATCCATTGCAATGGTCGACGTTCTATCAATTGCCGCAATAATAAGTTTAAGGCTGTTACCCAAAAAGCAACAATGAAGCGTCATGGTTGTAATTCGTCAAAAATGAGAGCAAATGAAATCAAAACAGATGCAAATAATTGCAGATGAGGTAGCTAATTTGGTAGTAGATAATGTAGTCAAGAAGTTAGGGAGAAAGAGGAACATAGAAAGCACACAAGATTTTTGTAGTAATTTGGAGTAAGCCATCTCCTACATCCTCTTCTCAAGAATTCTCCCTCAAGAATTTCCACTATGTAATCACCTTGATTACAACTAGCTAACTGCCAGACATTAGCCAATCCTTTTACAAGAGTTTCCTCCTCGAAACTCTCAACCAACCGACTTCTAGCTGTTAATCAAGCTTTTCCCATGAGATCAATCCCCTAATCTCTCTATAGTAATCCCTAAGAAAGAACACATACAAAAGCAAATATCTAAAGATTAGATACAACTGATGAAGCTTTCTATGATTAACTATTGAATAGTGGGAACGCTAGATTCATATTAATGCTCTTCCCCTTAGTTTGTTGTGGCTATGTATTTGTTCATGTAAGCTCCTTGTCTTTTTCATTATTGTTGTGTATAAATGCTATGGAACCTTCTTTATATAGCTAATATCTCGCTGTAGCCACTAATAGATATTGGAGTTCATAGACACAGATTTCATGATGCAGTCATGCATAGACGTTGCAAATAGCTAGCCATTATTATGTTATTTCGCTGCAGCGGAAATGACTCATTGATCTTGAGAGATGGTTGTTGACCCAAGATTTCAATTTTGATGATAACAAAATATTTGAGTACAACTAGTACTAATTGAGTACTTTAAGAATGGTTGTAGAATCTCTCAGATCCTCATAATGATCCATTTAATGAAGGAAGAAAACCTCTCAAATAGGCTAAGTCAAGAGGACTTTAAACACTAATTAAGTTTTGGTTTCGAAGAGCCGACCCCTGGTATCCACGAGTCGACCATTGAATGACCATAGGTGGAAATAAATAACCCATATATATTTTTGTAGGTTTCAGGAATGAACCTCCAGAAAGCCACGAGTTGACTCTGGCACATTGGAAGAAACTAGTATGGTTCATGAGTCGACTCCAGATTGACCACAGGTGAAATACAGGTGCTAAAAAATAACCATTTGACGAGTTGACCCTAGTTCCTACTCGAGTCGACCGCAAAATGGCCGAAGGTGAAAGATAGAGAACCGTCAAAATTTAAATTTTCACAAGCCAACTTGAGAGCCAGATGAGTGGACCCATGAAGCAAATAAATCATTCCTCTACAGATGACAGCATAACAGCCTATTTTCCTGACAGCTTCCAACAAAAAGATTTCAATTCCCTTTTTAGCCAAAATTAAAGCTATAAAACACATGAAATTAAATTGGGAACAAAGAGATTAGAAGTGAATAGTGAAATAAATGCTTAAGAACTAAAAGGCATCTTTGAAGAGTGCATTCAATTCTCTAAAAAGAATTAAAAGCATTTATTGAGTGAGCAGTCTTGAGTATATTTTCAGCAATCATTAAAGAGCCTCTTATTCATTGAAAGAAAGAAGTCCAAATCCTAAAGAGTAATCAACTTTGACTTATTCCGAGCTTCAAAGAGGCTTTTTTTCTTGAGCATCAGCTCATCTAATTCAATTCTGTCCTATATTCTTGGTATTCTTTGCAAGTTTTGGGAAAAAAACTTGTGGGAGAGGCTTGTCCAAGCCCAAAATTAGATAGCCATATTGACTAAATTTTTGAAAACTTAATTAGAAAGATTTTGGTTGGTGAATCTATGCAAAATTAACTTGATTGATTGTGAGCCTAGCTAAAATAATTGGACTATAATCCATATAGATTATAGTAAAATTTTCGAGTAAAATTCTTAAAGAGTGGACGTAGGTATTGGCTTTAGCATCGAACCATTATAAATTTATTTGTATTTATGATTGCATCCTGCTTTTACTTATTTATATTATATCTACTTATAGTTATTATTTTATTCCGCTGCATATACTTCACTTGCACCATCAAATCATTATTAGTATGCTTAATTACTTTAATTTTTTAAAGAACTCAATTAATCCCCCCTTTCTCAGGTTGTTACATCTGGGTAACAATGGATCTTGTCAGGTGGATTTCTCTAGGGATGGCTCCCGTGACCAAAGGGGACAACTCTTTAATTTCATTTTTTTCACCTAGTCTCCTGGAGAAGACTCTTGGTCTCTCTGCACGAATGGCTCCTTTGGCTTGACATGCCTCCTAAAGTCTTAAGATGGCTCTTGGACTAACTTTTTTTTGTTCAATACTTGAAAGATGGCTATCGTCTTTTTGGATGCGACTCTTGAAAAGTGTTGGTTGGTTCCTCTCTACTGAAGATGGCTCTTGTTCACTTAGCATTTCTTTCTCTTATAAGAAATGGCGCTACTTAAGCAAGAGACGGCTGCTCTCCTATGAAGCTTTCTTTGTACATGGAGGGGTCGACTCCACTACCTTGGGAGATAGCTCCTTACTACAATTTTCTAAAATCTTGATCTTTTCTTGACTAAAGTAATTCCAAATATATTGGAAATTTTCAAATATTTTATTATAATCAAAATCAATCCTTGGGGTCAACAGTCTCCCTCTTTTATATGATAACAAAAACTTTGTGTATATGCAATAAAAATCATAATTGGTTTATGACTTTCACACTGTATTAGAGCATATTACTTTTAAGATAACTTTTAGAAAATAAGAGCAATCAGAAAACTTCACAAGCAATATCAAAACATTTTACAAACATCATTAGAGCATTATGGTTTTCATATTAATCAGAACATGTTAATTCAAAATGACTTGCAAAAGATTTTACCTTTTTATCCGAATATTTTTGAATGATAGTATCAGAGCACATGAGGTCAGAAGAATGATTTTTAGTGTATCAGAGTGTTGGGTATAAAATACCCACAGCCGAAGTCCTCAACAGAATCAACGATTCCGCCCACGATGCCAACCTCAAAGGAAGACTCCGCCCGGACTCCTACGGGAGCCGGGCTTCGTCCTCGACTCCAACGGCTGCAGGCAGACTTCGTCCGGACTCCTACGGGAGCCGGACTCCGCCGACAACTTCGACCTCAAGTTGACTCCGCCCGAACTCCTACGGGAGCCGGGCTCCATCCTCAACATCAACTACCGGTAAGCCCCGTCTGGACTCCTACGGGAGCCGGACTCGTCTTTAACTTTAATTGCAGGAAGACTCCGCCCAGACTCCTACGGGAGCCGGGCTTCGTCCTCGACTCCAACGGCTGCAGGCAGACTTCGTCCGGACTCCTACGGGAGCTGGACTCCGCCGACAACTTCGACCTCAAGTTGACTCCGCCCGGACTCCTACGGGAGCCAGGCTCTGTCCTCAACATCAACTACCGGTAAGCCCCGTCCGGACTCCTACGGGAGCCGGACTTCATCTTTAACTTTAATTGCAGGAAGACTCCGCCCGGACTCCTACGGGAGCCGGGCTTCGTCCTCGACTCCAACGGCTGCAGACAGACTTCGTCCGGACTCCTACGGGAGCCGGACTCCACCGACAACTTCGACCTCAAGTTGACTCCATCCGGACTCCCACGGGAGCCGGGCTCCATCCTCAACATCCGCTACCGGTAAGCCCCGTCCGGACTCCTACGGGAGCCGGACCTCGCCTTTGACTTTAATTGTAGGAAGACTCTGCCCGGACTCCTACGGGAGCCGGGCTTCATCCTCGACTCCAACGGCTGCAGACAGACTTCGTCCGGACTCCTACGGGAGCCGGACTCCGACGACAACTTCAACCGCAAGGGGGACTCCGCCCGGACTCCCACAAGAGCCGGGCTCCGTCGCTGACTCCGATTGCCGGTAAGATCCGTCCGGACTCCCACGGGAGCCGGACTTCGTCTTTAACTTTAATTGCAGGAAGACTCCGCCCGGACTCCTACGAGAGCCGGGCTTCGTCCTCGACTCCAACGGCTGCAGACAGACTTCGTCCGAACTCCTACGGGAGCCGGACTCCGCCGACAACTTCGACCTCAAGTTGACTCCGCCCGAACTCCCACGGGAGCCGGGCTCCATCCTCAACATCCGCTACCGGTAAGCCCCGTCCGGACTCCTACAGGAGCCGGACCTCGCCTTTGACTTTAATTGCAGGAAGACTCCGTCCGGACTCCTACGGGAGCCGGGCTTCGTCCTCGACTCCAACGGCTGCAGACAGACTTCTCCGGACTCCTACAGGAGCCGAACTCCGACGACAACTTCAACCGCAAGGGGGACTCCGCCCGGACTCCCACAAGAGCCAGGCTCCGTCGTTGACTCTGATTGCCGGTAAGATCCGTCCGGACTCCCACGGGAGCCGGACTTCGTCTTTAACTTTAATTGCAGGAAGACTCCGCCCGGACTCCTACGGGAGCCGGGCTTCGTCCTCGACTCCAACGGCTGCAGACAGACTTCGCCCGGACTCCTACGGGAGCCGGACTCCGACGACAACTTCAACCGCAAGGGGGACTCCGTCCGGACTCCCACAAGAGCCGGGCTCCGTCGCTGACTCCGATTGCCGGTAAGATCCGTCCGGACTCCCACGGGAGCCGGACTTTCCACCTGACTTTAGTTGCAGAGGACTCCGCCCGGACTCCTATGGGAGCCGAACTCCGTCATCAGCTCCGACCACTTCCGAGCTTCAGCCATGCAGTTCCACTACTCCCTGACAGGCCAACATAACGGCCACGATCCTGCTCCACCTCCTGCGACGGATATCGCACGATTCTCCCATCTGCTGGCAAGTCACGACAACGGACGCTGCTCCACTCCTCGCAACTGATTCCACGTGGCGAGCTACGGCAATAACCATGATTCCGCTCCACTACCCTTCACAATAAATTCCGTCTGACTATGAGCGGCCCACTACCAGTCGGTTACGAACGTCGCTATCAGTTTGTGGCACCCTCCCCCTATAAAAAGGGGAACCCCAGATACGTTATCATCTAAGCTCTCATCTTTTTATCTAAAAACTCTGCTAAATTCTCCGTTCGAGCGCTCCATTCTTGTTGAGGCAGAGAACTGACTTGAGCGTCGGAGGATCTTGCCGGAGCAACCCCACCTCCGGTTTAGACTTCCTTTGCAGGTCCCGGTGGCGACCGTGACTTCCCCAACTCCAGCTTCTCCGGCGCAAGCGGATTTTTGCACCAATAGGATTGGCTCTAGAGGAAGGGGCACTGTATCTTCGCAGTACCCTTGTTCTTAAAGGAGCGTTCAACGGAGCCGCCTCCGATCGTCTCCTCTGACGCCCACTCCTTGTTTCCCCCCGCGGGATCCATACTCGATGCCTCCACGCAAGGCGTCCACGCGACGGTCCACGGCCTCCGCGGCCAGATCTCAGGCTCCGGCCTCCCCTGCTGTTTCTCAACCTCCTCCTCCTCCTCCTCCGGCGACGGTGGTCGACACGGAGCAGTTTGACTTGCTGGCACAGTAGGTCAGAGGCTTCGTCGAAGCTGTGCAAGCAATGCAGCAGCAGCAGCCGCAGGCGTCGGCACACCCGAAAAGGGCATCCCCAGAATGCCAGAACCCGGCGGCGGGGCGGGCCACCTGGGCCAGCCGCCCCGTCCTTCCTGGGAAAACAAATCCGAGGGTAGAGAGCCCTCAATCGGACCACGACTCCACCCCTGGAAGATCCCTGCCCCCGTTCTGCCAGAGGACCCTCGAGACTCGAAGTCGAGAGGATTTTCTGGACCAGAGGCTCCAGGAGATGAACCGGCGGATTGAAGAACTCCGCCATACGCCCCCCGCTTATGGCGAGGATATTTGTACTGACCCTCCCTTCTCCCAAATGATCATGCAGGAATCGATCCCGTCAAACTTCAAGCTTCCCCAGTTCGAAAGCTACGACGGGACTTCTGACCCGGTTGACCATCTGGAGGCCTTCCGGACGATGATGCTGCTTCACGGTGCTCCTGATGCCATCTTGTGCCGGGCTTTTCCGTCTACCTTGAAGGGAGCAGTGAGGAACTGGTACTCGACTTTAAAACCAGATACCATCTTTTCCTTCGACCAAATGAGCCACCAATTTGTGGTCCATTTTGTCAGCAGTCGGCGCCCCCGGAAGGGTTCGGAGTCCCTCATCAACATCAAGCAGAGGGAAGGGGAGTCCATACGGGCCTACATCAACCGCTTCAACGTCGCGGCGCTGGAGGTCCGGAACTTGGACCAATCAATCGCCATGGTCGCCCTGAAAGGCAGCCTTCAGAAGAATGACCTTTTGTTCTCCCTAGAGAAGAAGTATCCCAGGGATTTTACTGATTTGCTGGCTCGGGCTGAAGGATACGCCCGAGCGAAAGAAGCCTTCAAAATGAAGGATGAAGAGACGGCGAGAGAGCGGCAAGCGGGAGACTCGAGTAAGCCCGCAATTGAAAAAAGGCCAAAGAAAGCCCGGCTGCGCTCTCGATCCCCTCCCGGGCATAAGCGCGCCCATACTCCACCCCGGGCACGCAGGAAGAGAAGCCCGGATCGCAGGGTTCGGCGGGGTTCCCCACCAGGGAGATTCCGCAACTACGCCCCCCTCAATGCCTCGAAGGCCCAGGTATTGATGGAGGTCAGGGAGCAGCTCCCTAGGCTGGAGAGGATGCGCACACACCCCGAGAAGCGCAACCCCAACAAGTTCTGCCTCTACCACCGCGACCACGGCCACGACACAGAGGAATGCATCCAGCTCCAGGATGAGATCGAGGAGCTCATTCGACGAGATCGACTCGACAGGTTCATCTGCCGCAGGCCTGAGGGTAGAGGAGACCGGTCAAGAGCCCTTCCGCAGCCTGAACCGCCAAGAAGGGAAGAGCAACTCGGGGACCGACCTCCCATCGGGACCATCGACTCCATCACCGGAGGGCCTCAAGGAGGAGCGGGCCACCCGCGATCGTGGAGCTCGAAACACCTGTAAATGTATCACTTACGATTTCACCTTGAATCTAAATTTCTTTCTACTTAACGTACTCTTTCCATCTGGCGTGGATTAATTATGACTAGATATGACCCCTCCAAAAATAAAGCCATGTCAGGAACAGGAGGAGAACCTCGTCCTGACATGAGCAAAGTCAAAGGCCCGGTTCTTTTAGACCGGATGGGGGGAGAGGCCTTACAACGCCCTAATGTGCCCCCACAGCCATGTCAGGAACAGGAGGAGAACCTCGTCCTGACATGAGCAAAGTCGAAGGCCCAGTTCTTTTAGACCGGATGGGGGGAGAGGCCTTACAATGCCCTAATGTGCCTCCACAGCCGTGTCAGGAACAGGAGGAGAACCTCGTCCTGACATGAGCAAAGTCAAAGGCCCGGTTCTTTTAGACCGGATGGGGGGAGAGGCCTTACAGTGCCCTAACGCGCCCCCACAGCCATGTCAGGAACAGGAGGAGAACCTCGTCCTGACATAAGCAAAGTCGAAGGCCCGGTTCTTTCAGATCGGATGGGGGGAGAAGCCTTACAGCACCCTAATGCACCCCCACAGCCAAGTCAGGAACGGGAGGAGAACCTCACCCTGGCTCGAGCGAGGGGGAAGGCCCGGACCCCTACAGGAGCCGGGTTCCATCCGCGACGCCAAGGAAGACTTCACCCGGACTCCTACGGGAGCCGAGTTCCGTCCACGATGCCAAGGAAGACTTTACCCGGACTTCTACGGGAGCCGGGTTCCATCCGCAACGCCAAAGAAGACTTTACCTGGACTCCTACGGGAGCCGGGTTCCACCCACGACATCTGCAGCAAAAGCTGATGGTGGCGAAGCCCGACCGCCCAACAAGATCGGGTGAAAAGAAAAAGCCCCTCATTAGCACCTCCTCGCTCCTGTGCAACCCCGCAAAAAGCGGGGGAAGGCCTTCACTCCGAGAAGAGAAGGAAAATTAAAAAGGAAGGATGACGAACTACGGTGGGAACGGACGAAGGATGAACCACACCAAAAGACCTAAAGGACTTCGTCCCAACTGAAACGGAGAGTTCCTACCGAACACCTCCGGCCGCTAAAAAGACTTTCGACACCGGTTAGGAAGACAACGACATCCCCGAAATAATACGGAGCCCGGACGGCCAAGCTCAGGCTCACGGCCATGTACGACGAGAAAGGCGAGCTAACGCATCGACGACCGGGCGCCCCCTAACGACGTCTACATCAGACAAGTCAAATGACAAGAAAGGTTCGGCGGACAGCAATTTAGTACAACGTGCGGACGAGGTAATATAAAACACCTTTTTTTTCATTTTCGATATACACACTACAAAGCTCGAAAGGCCAAGGAAAGAAAGGCAAAACGACAAAAAGAAAATAAATACATGAAAAGACAGAAAGACAAAAAGAGCTCTAAGGAGGCCCTGCTCCCTCCGACCTAGAATTATCTACTCCGTCCCTTAACCAGGACTGCCTCAGATTCTCAATCTCTTCTTCTAGCTCTCTCCTTTTCTGCAGCGCATCCTGGAGTGCCCGACGAAGTTGCTGGCTCTCGACTTTCGCCTCTCGACACCTCTTTCTTAAGACCTCGGACTCCACCTCCGTGTCCGCGACGGCCCGCCGCTCGAGTGCTAGTTGGATCTTCACTTGTTGCAGCTCGGCTGTCTTTTCTCCGAGGGAGACAGAAATCCCCTCAACCGTGCCTCGTAAGGCTTGGAGCTCTTCAGAATCTTGGGCGGAAGTAAGCTGTGCCCTGTTAGCCAGCTGCCTCTGGAGACGGACGACTTCGTCGGCCGCCGTCCTGAATCTCCCTTTATATTCTTCCACCTGCCTGCGCCAGCTGGCCCGTTGCACGTCGTGGCTCACCTCAGCGTCCTGAAGCTGCTGCTGAAGGTCAGAGACCTTCTGCGACCACCTCTGGTCATCGTCGACCCGGGCCAAGAGCCGGGATGAATTTCCTTCCAGCTGGCCGATCTTCCCCTTCGCAGCTGACAGTTCCACCTTGAGGGCGCTGATCCTGGTGGCCTAGGCCCAAATTCGATCGCTGGCGCTCTTCTTGCATTCCTCGAGTTCCTTTGCGAAGTTCGCCTTCCTCCGGCTATACTCCATGATCCCCTTCACATGGAGACTCCGAAAGTGGGTGGCCTCAGCGGTGGCTTTAGAGTGACCTTCTCTCGACTTGCGGAGGTCGCCTTCCGTCCTCTTCAACTTCTTTGTCAGGTGAAGGACCTCCTTCTTCAGCCGCTGGATCGTCGATTTCAGCGGGACCCCCAGGGGCTGGGGGAGCGCTTCTGCAGGGCACTGCCATCAGAAGGCAAAAGCGTCAAAACACGACTCATTGCAGGAGGAAAAGCAGAGAGAAGATTGGGAAGGGAAGGAGCGGAATAAGCTAGAAGCTTCTGGGCGGCCTGGAGATCGTCCTCCCCCAGGCTGGGAGCCCGACGGACAGAATCCCTCAGAGAGCCCCAAGGGGGCAGGCCCAGTTTCAGGGTCGGACAGTGGACGAAGAGGTATTTCCCCTTCCAATTGTGGATCGAAGAAGGGGCGCCTTTCAGCAACCCCTTCTTGCCGAACTGGGGGGAGAAGTACCACCAGTCTTTCGCCGAAGGATGGCGCTTGAAGGTATAGAAGTGCCTAAACAAGGAGAGGGATGGCTGGACCTCGACTACGTGGCAGAGGGAGAGAAATCCTATCAAAAACCTAAAAGAATTCGGGGCCACGGAAGCCAAGGAGATGTCCAAGAAACGGAAGAGGGCAACGACAAAGGAAGGAAGCGGAAGCCGGAGTCCGGCACGGAACGCTTCCTGGTACAAACAAAAGTGATCGGGAGGAGGAGTGCTGGCCCGGTCAGAAGGGCCAGGCAGCTCCAGGTCGTACTCCGGAGGAACTCCGTACTGAACCCTTATCAGGAGGAGCTCCTCCGAGGTCAGGGAACACGGAATGGCGCCCGGTGTGAAAACCGGGCGGAGCCCAGCCCCAGACGCGGGTTCGTCTGCAGAGACGGGGATCTGAGGGTTTGAGACAGAAGAACTCCCGGAACTATAGGGAGCAGAAGAGCCGAAAGACATTTTGAGTAGTTTCGAAGGGGGCTCTAAAGGACCCTAAGAAGACGGATAGAAGGGGGGATGAGAGGCCACAGGAAGCTAACTCAGAGGGATGCAAAAAGATAATGACAGAAAAGAAGTCCCTAGGTGGTGAGAAGAAGGTTGGCGGTGCTGGAACTAACCTATATCGCTCTGAGGGACCTGAGGGACGAAAACAAGAGACGCCTACGACTCGAGAAGACGCCCACTGAAACAGGGCTCTCGAAGAGAAGGCAAACGCTGGTAAGAACTCAGGAACGAAGTAGGGCACCTAAAGGTGGGAGGACGGGTTTAAATAGACCCTGGGATCCGGTGCCATAATGATCGCGAATCCTCCCAGGCCAGTCCGCATCCGACATGTGTCCCACTCCCCCTGGAAGGCGGCTAAAAGCGGCTGACGGTTGGCAGGGCCATTATTGCACCGTACCTGGGTCAGTGTACCTGCGGGAATTTTGAAGAGTCCCTTCATACCGCCCCAATTCGAAAAGACTCCGGCACGCACGCAATTAATGCCCAAAATATCTGGGGGCAGCAGTGCACGGGATTCGAGGGGACGGCTTCGGTTGTACCCATCTCTCTGTACTTCCTTCGTTCGAAATTCAAACTCGAAAGTAGGGGGACTGGTGTTGGGTATAAAATACCCACAACCGAAGTCCTCAACAGAATCAACGATTTCGTCCACGATGCCGACCTCAAAGGAAGACTCCGCCCGGACTCCTACGGGAGCCGGGCTTCGTCCTCGACTCCAACGGCTGCAGGCAGACTTCGTCCGGACTCCTACGGGAGTCGGACTCCACCGACAACTTCGACCTCAAGTTGACTCCACCCGGACTCCTACGGGAGTCGGGCTCCGTCCTCAACATCAACTACCGGTAAGCCCCGTCAGGACTCCTACGGGAGCCGGACTTCGTCTTTAACTTTAATTGCAGGAAGACTCCGCCCGGACTCCTACGGGAGCCGGGCTTCGTCCTCGACTCCAACGGCTGCAGGCAGACTTCATCCGGACTCTTACGGGAGCCGGACTCCACCGACAACTTCGACCTCAAGTTGACTCCGCCCGGACTCCTACGGGAGCCGGGCTCCGTCCTCAACATCAACTACCGGTAAGCCCCGTCCGGACTCCTACGGGAGCCGGACTTCGTCTTTAACTTTAATTGCAGGAAGACTCCGCCCGGACTCCTATGGGAGCCGGGCTTCGTCCTCGACTCCAACGACTGCAGACAGACTTCGTCCGGACTCCTACGGGAGCCGGACTCCGCTGACAACTTCGACCTCAAGTTGACTCCGCCCGGACTCCCACGGGAGCCGGGCTCCATCCTCAACATCCGCTACCGGTAAGCCCCGTCCGGACTCCTACGGGAGTCGGACCTCGCCTTTGACTTTAATTGCAGGAAGACTCTGCCCGGACTCCTACGGGAGCCGGGCTTCGTTCTCGACTCCAACGGCTGCAGACAGGCTTCGTCCGGACTCCTACGGGAGCCGGACTCCGCCGACAACTTCGACCGCAAGTAGACTCCGCCCGGACTCCTACGGGAGCCGGGCTCCGTCCTCAACAGCAACCGCAGGTAAGCCCCGTTCGGACTCCTACGGGAGCCAGACCCTGCTTTTGACTTTAATTGCAGGAAGACTCCGCCCGGCTCCTATGGGAGCCGGGCTTCGCCCCTCGACTCCAACGACTGTAGACAGACTTCGTCCGGACTCCTACGGGAGTCGAACTCCGCCAACAACTTTGACCGCAAGTAGACTCCGCCCGAACTCCTACGGGAGCCGGGCTCCGTCCTCAACAGCAACCGCAGGTAAGCCCCGTCCGGACTCCTACGGGAGCCGGACCCTGCTTTTGACTTTAATTGCAGGAAGACTCCGCCCGGGCTCCTACGGGAGTCGGGCTTCGCCCCTCGACTCCAACGACCGCAGACAGACTTTGTCCGGACTCCTACGGGAGCCGAACTCCGCCAACAACTTCGACCGCAAGTAGACTCCGCCCGGACTCCTACGGGAGCCGGGCTCCGTCCTCAACAGCAACCGCTGGTAAGCCCCGTCCGGACTCCTACGGGAGCCGGACCCTGCCTTTGACTATTATTGCAGGAAGGCTCCGCCTGGGTTTTTACGGGAGCCGGGCTTCGCCCTCGACTCCAACGACTACAGACAGACTTCGTCCGGACTCCTATGGGAGCCGAACTCCACCGACAACTTCGACCGCAAGTAGACTCCGCCCGGACTCCTACGGGAGCCAGGCTCCGTCCTCAACAGCAACCGCTGGTAAGCCCCGTCCGGACTCCTACGGGAGCTGGACCCTGCCTTTGACTTTAATTGCAGGAAGACTCCGCCCGGGCTCCTACGGGAGCCGGACTTCGCCCCTCGACTCCAACGACTGCAGACAGACTTCGTCGGAGCCGAACTTCGCACCTGACTTTAGTCGTAGGGGACTCCGCCTGGATCCCTACGGGAGCCGGGCTCCGCCCGAGAGGACTCCGCCCGGACTCCTACGGGAGCCGAACTTCGTCATTAGCTCCGACCACTATCGAGCTTCTGCCGACGGATCTGCATTCCCAGGCTGTATTAACGGCCATGATTCTGCTCCACTCCCTGCGGCGGACCCTACGCGACCCCATTACTCTCTGACAGGCTGTATTAACGGCCATGATTCTGCTCCACTCCCTGCGGCGGACCCTACGCGACCCCATTACTCTCTGACAGGCTGTATCAACGGCCATGATTCTGCTCCACTCCCTGCGGTGGGTGCTGCATGACTCCACTACTCCCTGATAATTAACGGCAACGGACGCCGCTCCACTACCTGCAACAGGCTCCACGTGGCAGGCCATAGCAATAGCCACGGGTCTACTCCACTACTCTTCGCAGCAAATTCTGCCTGACTCTGGGCAGCCGTCTGCCAGACGGTTACAGGCGTCGCTGTCAATCTGCTGCCCCCTCTGTCTATAAAAGGGAAACCCCAGATACGTTATTCTCTAAGCTCATTTTTTATCTCAAAACTCTGCTAAATTCTTCGTTCGAGCACTCCATTCTTGTTAAGGCAGAGAACTGACTTGAGCATCGGAGGGTCTTGCCGGAGCAACCCCACCTCCGGTTTAGACTTCCCTTGCAGGTCCCGGCGGCGACCGCGACTTCCTCGACTCCAACTTCTCCGACGCAAGCGGATTTTTGCACCAACAGGATTGGCGCTAGAGGAAGGGTCTGTGTCTTCGCAGTACCCTTGTTCTTAAAGGAGCGCTCAACGGATCCACTTCCGGCCATCTTTTTCGGCACCCACTCCTCCTTCCCTCATCTGATGCCTTCTCGCGAGGCCTTTGCACAACTACCTCTGGCTATGGTCGCCGATAAGGAGTGGCCGGATGACCGGCCCCTGCCGGATTCCGTCAATGCCATCTCGGGGGAATCCCAGCGGGAGGCAACCAACATACCAGCTGCATCCCCCAAGCAGCAAAAAGTTGAAGAACCCATAACCTTTACCGAAGAAGACACCCAGGGAGTCCAATTCCCTCATAACGACGCGATCGTAGTTTCCTTGAATATAGCGAATTATGACGTCCGTCGTATTCTCATTGACAACGGAAGTTCGGTCGACATCTTGTTCTACGATGTCTTTTCAAGAATGTCCGCTCTTGGCGGTCATCTGAGACCGATTTGCTCCCCCTTGATAGGGTTTACCGGTGACGCCGTTCCGACGGAGGGAATGATAGCTTTGACTGTGGCCGCGGGTCAGTATCCAAAGCAGTCCAGGGCTCTGGTGAATTTTTTAGTGGTAAAGGCGCCATCCACCTACAATGCAATCCTTGGCCGACCCGACCTCAATGCTCTCAGAGCTGTCGTTTCAACCTACCATTTGAAATTGAAGTTCCCCACCAACCAGGGGATCGGAGAGGTCCGGGGAGACCAAGCCCTGGCCAGACATTGCTACAACATCGCCTTGCAAAGAAGCGACCGGGCTGACCCCTATCCCGTCGATGGATTGGATGCTCGCGACGATCTCACCGAAGAAAGGGGCGGCCCAATCGAAGATCTGGTACCAGTTCCCTTGAATGATGGGAACGCGGAGCATGTGGTGTTAATTGGCTCCAACCTGGGGGAGGAGGTGCGGACGCATCTTATTGATTTCCTCCGAAGGAATGCGGACATTTTCGCTTGGGTTCCGACGGACATGCCAGGGATTGACACGGAAGTCATGGAGCATCATCTGGCAGTCGATCCGAAGCATCGACCGACAAAAGAAAAAATCTGGAGTCATGCCCCGGAGAGGCAGAAGGCGATAGCCGAGGAAGTGGATAAGCTTCTCAAGGCCAGATTCATTAAGGAAGTCAATTATCCTGATTGGATTTCCAATGTTGTTTTGGTCAAGAAAGCAAACGGCAAGTGGAGGATGTGTATAGACTTCAAAAAGCTGAATAAGGCTTGTCCAAAGGACAGCTACCCCCTTCCCAGAATCGACCAACTGGTGGACGCTACCTCAGGCCATGAGCTCCTCACTTTTATGGACGCGTTCTTCGGCTATAATCAAATTAGAATGGCATCGAAAGATGAAGAAAAGATGGCTTTCATCACTAATCGCGGCCTTTACTGCTACAGGGTCATGCCATTCAGCCTCAAGAATGCGGGCACAACCTACCAACAGCTGGTGAACAAAATCTTCAAAGAGCAGATCGGCCGAAACATGGAGGTCTACGTGGACGATATGCTTGTAAAAAGCAAGTCTTCCAGAAATCATGTCGCCGACCTCGAGGAAATCTTTGACGCCCTTCGAAAGTATAGAATGAAGCTGAACCCAACTAAATGCGCTTTTGGGGTAACCTCGGGAAAGTTCCTGGGCTTCATGGTATCAGGGCGCGGGATTGAGGCCAATCCAGAGAAAATTTGTGCCATCCAAGAGATGACTGCCCCAAA
Organism: Elaeis guineensis; assembly: GCF_000442705.2. Classification (NCBI taxonomy): domain Eukaryota; kingdom Viridiplantae; phylum Streptophyta; class Magnoliopsida; order Arecales; family Arecaceae; genus Elaeis; species Elaeis guineensis. The sequence goes on along the minus strand of NC_025999.2, from coordinate 31,140,053 downwards.
GTCGATCAAGGAGGTTCAGCGCCTCACAGGGAGGATAGCGGCTCTTAATCGCTTCATCACGAGGTCGGCCGAACGATGTTTGCCCTTCTTTCAAACCCTCAAGCAGTCGAAGAACTTCTGTTAGACCTCTGAATGCCAACAGGCGTTCGAAGAATTAAAAAACTACCTTAGCTCACCCCCGCTGCTGGCAAAGCCTGAACCTGGGGAGGAACTATTTTTATACCTGGCGGTCTCTCCCATGGCCCTTGCGGCCGTCCTTGTCAAAGAAGAAATGAAAGTCCAGCGACCAGTCTACTACATTAGCCGCATGCTGAGGGACGTCGAGACCAGGTACACCAAATTAGAAAAACTGACCTACGCCTTGTTGGTTGCAGCTCGGAGGCTCCGACCCTACTTTCAAGGGCACACCGTGACGCTACTCACCGATCAACCGATCAAGGCGATTTTGCACCGGGCTGACGCCTCCGGAAGAATGGCAAAATGGGCGATCGAGCTCATGGAATTCGACATCAACTACAGACCTAGACCAGCAGTAAAGGCCCAAATATTGATAGATTTCATAGTAGAGTGCACCATTCCAGAGGAGGCCGAACCTGAGCAAAGCAAAGTTGACGACCTGAAGTCTCAACCGAACTCCCCCAACGAAGAAGCCAATCCCTCCGATTGCTTTTGGACCCTCTATGTAGATGGATCTTCCAACATGGCAGGCGTGGGTGCAGGCCTGATCTTGGTCAGCCCGGAGGGAGTCATCGCAGAGTACGCTCTGCATTTCGAGTTTTCCGCAACAAACAATGGAGCGAAATATGAAGCTCTGATCGCAGGATTAAGGATCGCCAAAGAGCTGAGAATAGGTCAACTCCGGGTACACAGCGACTCCCAACTAGTGGTGGGACAAGTCAGCGGGAGTTATGAAGCGCGGGAGGACAGTATGGCCAAATATCTTGAGAAAGTAAAGGAGCTTACCCCCGCCTTTAGCAGTTTGACATTAGGCAGATTCCAAGGCTAGAGAATATCAGAGCCAATCTTCTCTCCAAGCTGGCGACATCGGCTCCGATCGAATTGCCCAAAGGTGTCCTCTTTGAAGTTTTGAAACATCCGAGTACAGAAGAATCGCGGCCCGTAATGGAGATCGACCACGAGCCCAGCTGGGTCGACCCGCTGATAACCTATCTTAGAGATGGAGTTCTCCCCCAGGACGTGAAGGAGGCTCGGAAGCTCCGAAATCAAGCCTCTGGGTACATCCTTTATGAGGGCAAATTGTACAAAAGATCATACTCCTTGCCCCTCTTAAAATGCCTCCGGCCCTCGGAAGCTGACTACGCCTTATGGGAAGTGCACGAGGGAGTTTGCGGAAACCATTTGGGAGCTAGATTTTTATCCCACAAGCTACTCCGCCAAGGATATTACTGGCCAACGATGCATCATGATTTGATTGAATATGTCAAAAAGTACGATCGATGCCAGAGATACACCAACGTCCAGAGACAGCCCGCCATCGAGCTCACACCCTTGAGTGCCCCATGGCCTTTTGCACAATGGGGGATGGACATCTTGGCCCCTTTCCCATGGCGTCTGGACAAAGGAAGTTTCTCCTTGTTGCGATCGACTACTTCACCAAATGGGTTAAAGCCGAACTACTAGCAAAAATCACAGAAGCGAAAGTACAAGATTTCGTCTGGAAGTCAATTGTGTGCAGGTTCGATCTGCCTAGAACCCTAATCACTGATAATGGACGACAATTCGCGGGAGCAAGATTCACCGAATTCTATGAAGATCTAAACATCTCCCACAACTTCACTTCAGTAGCCCATCCTCAGGCGAACGGCGAAGCTGAGGTGACTAACAGAATCTTTTTGCAGGGGATTAAGACAAGGCTTGAAAAAGCAAAAGAAACTTGGGCGGACGAGCTTTATCATGTGCTATGGGCGTATCGAACTACCCAGAGGTTACCTACGGGGGAGACCCCCTTTGCTTTAGCCTTCGGAACGGAAGCCGTCATCCCGATCGAGCTTAAACTCCCGTCGGTACGAGTCGTGGCATTCGACGAACACCAAAATTCACAAAGTCTTAGAGCCAACCTCGACCTGCTGGAAGAAAGACGGGAGATCACTCAGGTTCGAATGACAGCCTACAGACAGAAAGTTGCTCGATATTACAACGCCCGGGTCAAGAACAAAGCCTTTAAAGTAGGAGATCTAGTGCTTTGACGAGCTGCTGTCTCGCAACCTCAGGACCGGGGGAAGCTCGCCCCAAACTGGGAGGGACCTTATGAGGTCAAAGAAGTAGTCCGGCCCGAAATTTATTATCTTAAGGAGCTCGGAGGAGCCGACCTCCCACGACCGTGGAGCTCAGAAAATTTGCGGATGTACTACCAGTAACTTCGTTTTAATCAATAATCGCATACCCATACGTCTTTGGACAATTCAAATAAACTGTATCAAAAACAAAAGGGCAACCTCATAAAGTCGAAGGCCCGGTTCCATTTAGACCGGATGGGGGGAGAGGCCTTACAACGCCCATATGTGCCCCCACAGCCCTGTTAGGGACAGGAGGAGAACCTCGCTCTAACTTGAGCAAAGTCGAAGGCCCGATTTCATTTAGACCGGATGGGGGGAGAGGCCTTACAACGTCCATATGTGCCCCCACAGCCCTGTTAGGGACAGGAGGAGAACCTCGCCCTAACTTGAGCAAAGTCGAAGGCCCGGTTCCATTTAGACCGGATGGGGGGAGAGGCCTTACAACGCCCATATGTGCCTCCACAGCCCTGTTAGGGACAGGAGGAGAACCTCGTCCTAACTTGAGCAAAGTCGAAGGCCCGGTTCCATTTAGACCAGATAGGGGGAGAAGCCTTGCAACGCCCATATGTGCCCCCACAGCCATGTCAGGAACAGGAGGAGGACCTCGTCCTGACATGAACAAAGTTAAAGGCCCGGTTCTTTTAGACCGGATAGGGGGAGAGGCCCTGCAACGCCCATATGCGCCCCCCAGGAGGAAAACCTTGCCCTAGCTTAAGCAACTTCGATCGGTGGTAAACCCAGCCCGGACTCCTACGGGAGCTGGGCTCCGTCACCGACTTCGACTACAGGACAGCTCCACCCGGACTCCTATGGGAGCCGGGCTTCGTCGCCAACCTCAACTGCCGTTAAGCTTCGTCCGGACTCTTACGGGAGCCGGACTCCGCCGACAACAGCAGCTGCCGGTAAGCCTTGTCCGGACTCCTACGGGAGCCGGACTTCGCCTATGACTTTGATTGCAGGAAGACTTCACCCTGACTCCTACGGGAGCCGGGCTCTGTCCACGACGCCAAGGAAGGCTCCGCCCGGACTCCCACGGGAGCCGGGCTCCGCCCGCAACATCAACTCCGAGAGGACCCTGCCCAGACTCCTACGGGAGCCGGACTCCGCCCACAACTCCAACCTCGAGAGGGATTCTCCGTCCAGACTCCCACGGGAGCCGAACTTCGCCTCGGCATCAGCAGAGAAAAACTCCAAGCGAAAAAGGAAGGCAATGGATCACAACAGTGACGATTGGAAAACAAACAGCGCCCGAGGCATAAAAAACCCTATCACAGCAAGGATTGGGACTCCCGATGGGAGCCCCAGCTTTCAAGGAAGCTTTCGACGCGAAATAGGACAACTCACTTAGGGTGACAGAGGCTCGGATCCCCGAATTCAGGCCCTAGGAGGGACCCGGGCCCGAATGGCCCCAAGCGAACCTGCAGCCATTGGCGGAATGACAACCGGGTATCTTCGAATGGCATAAAAGTCGAAAAAGAGCTCGGCAAATAACAACCCTACATGAATAAAGGAGGTCGTCGATGACCTTAGGACAACGTGAAAAAGAAAAGAAGAAAAGGAGGAAGAAAGAGGAAAGGAAAATGAAGAAGTTCAACAGACAACTATTCGATGCAAGATGCAGACAAGGTAACAAAATCTCCTTTTCATTTAATAAGATATACGTTACAAGACCCGGTGGGTCAAGAAAAAAAAATATATACATCATTGCAAGCCTCGCGAACACGGTTTGGAAAGGATATACCGGAGGCCGCTCCAAGCTGCAAACTCCTCTTCCCGTCTCTGTCCTTCTCAGCCACGTTCTCCAGTGCGTGTAACGGACCTATCAGCTCTCGTCCCGTCTCGCTTCGCTCCATCTCCGAAGTTCCAACCCTAGGGGGAAAAGGGTGGGATAGATTCCCGGGGGCGGTAAGGGCAACGACAGCAGTAACGAAGACCTGTTTCAAGAAGAGCCGGAGTCACCTTGGAGGCAGCGGTGATGCCAGAAATATGCTCCATCTCTGAATGCTCTGCGACAGCCGCCACCCAAAATGCTCCGGCAAGGTCGGCATGCGCTACTTCCACCGTCCCTGCAACAAATTCCACTGCCCCACCGTCGACGTCGACCGCTTCTGGTCCCTCGACCCCGACGGCATCAAGGATCCCGCCACAGCTTGTGATGACAGCTCTGCCCTCTTGACCGGTATCACCCCGTCTTGCTACTCTGAAATTCTCGGCAGAATAACTTTACCAGCGGCCCCCGTTATTAAACCCCTGTTGTTGAAGGAATTCTTCCTTGAGCCCCCTTTGAAACGACGGGGATCCTCACCGGCCGCTGTTCTCCTCCTCGCCTTCCTCCAAGCCCTAGACATCCCTTCAAGGATGGCCTCCAGGGTAGAGGACATGGTGTGGGAACCCCTTAGAGAAGAATTGGGGGGCTGAAGACGGCAAGGACCGGTGCGGGGGAAGTAGCTGAGTAGCTAGGCTCTCAGGTGAAAGAAGGATGCCGTCTTCTCGACAGAATGAAACCCCGAAGGAGAGTAGGGGGTTTAAATAGCCAGCGAATCTTAGCGCAGTTATGGCAGCGGGCATACCTGGGCCAACTGATGCATGCCACGTGTTCCGCATGTCCCCCTCACCGCTATCAAGGATTGACCATTCGCAGATTTTCGTAGCGCGACGCTTGGGATCGCGTTTCGACGGAAGTTCCGAAAAGACTCTTCAGGTCACCTTAACCAGAAAAAGAGCTCCGATATGCACATATTTAATGCCAAAATATCTGGGAGCGATGGTGCGCAGGATTCGAGGGGGCGATTTCAGCTGTGCCCATCCCTCTGTACTTCCTTCATTCGAAATTCGAACTCGAAAGTAGGGGGACTGGTGTTGGGTATGAGATACCCACAGCCGAAGCCCTCAGCAGAATCGGCTCCAAGAAGACTCCGCCCGGACTCCTACGGGAGCCGGGCTTCGTCCTCGACTCCAACGGCTGCGGACAGGCTTCGTCCGGACTCCTACGGGAGCCGAACTCCGCCGACAATTTCGACCGCAAGTAGACTCCGCCCGGACTCCTACGGGAGCCGGGCTTCGTCCTCAACAGCAACCGCAGGTAAGCCCCGTCCGGACTCCTACGGGAGCCGGACCCTGCTTTTGACTTTAATTGCAGGAAGACTCCGCCCGGGCTCCTATGGGAGCCGGGCTTCGCCCCTCGACTCCAACGACTGCAGACAGACTTCGTCCGGACTCCTACGGGAGTCGAACTCCGCCAACAACTTCGACCGCAAGTAGACTCCGCCCGGACTCCTACAGGAGCTGGGCTCCGTCCTCAACAGCAACCGCAGGTAAGCCCCGTCCGGACTCCTACGGGAGCCGGACCCTGCTTTTGACTTTAATTGCAGGAAGACTCGCCCGGGCTCCTACGGGAGTCGGGCTTCGCCCCTCGACTCCAACGACTGCAGACAGACTTCGTCCGGACTCCTACGGGAGCCGAACTCCGCCAACAACTTCGACCGCAAGTAGACTCCGCCCGAACTCTTACGGGAGCCGGGCTTCGTCCTCGACTCCAACGGCTGCGGACAGGCTTCGTCCGGACTCTTACGGGAGCCGAACTCCGTTGACAACTTCGACCGCAAGTAGACTCCGCCCGGACTCCTACGGGAGCCGGGCTCCGTCCTCAACAGCAACCGCAGGTAAGCCCCGTCCGGACTCCTACGGGAGCCGGACCCTGCTTTTGACTTTAATTGCAGGAAGACTCCGCCCGGGCTCCTACGGGAGCCGGGCTTCGCCCCTCGACTCCAACGACTGCAGACAAACTTCGTCCGGACTCCTACGGGAGCCAAACTCCGCCAACAACTTCGACCGCAAGTAGACTCCGCCCGGACTCCTACGGGAGCCGGGCTCCGTCCTCAACAGCAACCGCAGGTAAGCCCCGTCCGGACTCCTACGGGAGCCGGACCCTGCTTTTGACTTTAATTGCAGGAAGACTCCGCCCGGGCTCCTACGGGAGCCGGGCTTCGCCCCTCGACTCCAACGACCGCAGACAGACTTCGTCCGGACTCCTACGGGAGCCGAACTCCGCCAACAACTTCGACCGCAAGTAGACTCCGCCTGGACTCCTACGGGAGCCGGGCTCCGTCCTAAACAGCAACCGCTGGTAAGCCCCGTCCGGACTCCTACGGGAGCTGGACCCTGCCTTTGACTATTATTGCAGGAAGGCTCCGCCCGGGCTTCTACGGGAGTCGGGCTTCGCCCTCGACTCCAACGACTGCAGACAGACTTCGTCCGGACTCCTACGGGAGCCAAACTCCGCCAACAACTTCGACCGCAAGTAGACTCCGCCCGGACTCCTACGGGAGTCGGGCTCCGTCCTCAACAGCAATCGCTGGTAAGCCCCATCCGGACTCCTACGGGAGCCGGACCCTGCCTTTGACTTTAATTGTAGGAAGACTCCGCCCGGGCTCCTACGGGAGCCGGACTTCGCCCCTCGACTCCAACGACTGCAGACAGACTTCGTCGGAGCTGAACTTCGCACCTGACTTTAGTCACAGGGGACTCCGCCCAGATCCCTACGGGTGCCGGGCTCCGCCCGAGAGGACTCCGCCCGGACTCCTATGGGAGCCGAACTCCGTCATCAGCTCCGACCATTGCCGAGCTTCTGCCGACGGATCTGCATTCCCAGGCTGTATTAACGGCCATGATTCTGCTCCACTCCCTGCGGCGGACCCTACGCGACCCCATTACTCTCTGACAGGCTGTATTAACGGTCATGATTCTGCTCCACTCCCTGCGGCGGACCCTACGCGACCCCATTACTCTCTGACAGGCTGTATCAACGGCCATGATTCTGCTCCACTCCCTGTGGCGGGTGCTGCGTGACTCCACTACTCCCTGGCAATTAACGGCAACAGACGCCGCTCCACTACCTGCAACAGGCTCCACGTGGCAGGCCATAGCAATAGCCACGGGTCTACTCCACTACTCTTCGCAGCAAATTCCGCCTGACTCTGGGCAGCCGTCTGCCAGACGGTTACAGGCATCGCTGTCAATCTGCTGCCCCCTCCGTCTATAAAAGGAAAACTCCAGATACGTTATTCTCTAAGCTCATTTTTTATCTCAAAACTCTGCTAAATTCTCCGTTCGAGCACTCCATTCTTGTTGAGGCAGAGAACTGACTTGAGCGTCGGAGGGTCTTGCCGGAGCAACCCCACCTCCGGTTTAGACTTCCCTTGCAGGTCCCGACGGCGACCGCGACTTCCTCGACTCCAGCTTCTCCGGTGCAAGCGGATTTTTGCACCAACATATGTGTTGCCAAAAATTTGGGGCCACCAACCAAGGGGATAAAGGTAAGGATCAATTGGTTCACTAATTGATCTTTCTTCCCATTTTTTTGAGTCTTGGAATCATGAATTAAGGCTGGATAATCACTGGGTTTGATCAAAATTTTGGATGCCCTACTTAATTCCCCTATTTTCAGATCTAGAACTTGACTGTCTTCATCATTTTTCAGCCATCCTCACCGTCGGCACATATCATCACCCTTTACTTTTGACTGCTGATTACTGACTGTGACCTTTATGCCATCATCTTCTTCCTTTGAATTTGGTTGAATTTAAGGAACATATTAGTCCTATTTTTTCATATTTTCAGAACACCATCTAGCTACTACGTTTCTGCCTTATTGCTGTTGTTTAGCCATCGTGCCACCTTCGTGATTGGCCGTTGGTTGTTTGGTAGTGAAGCTCCAATACTACCAACCTTGAGCCATCCCTTGTTCTAGGAAAGAAGAAGAAGAAAAGGGAGAAGTGATCCCTATTTCACTGTGGAACCAAAAGAAGGAGAGAGAAAAAAAAGAAAGAAAAAAAAAAGAAGAAAAAGAGAAAAGAAGAAAAAAAAAAGAAAGAGAGAGATTCTCTCTCCTTCTTCTTTTCTTTCTCTCTCCTCATGTGCTCCCACTATTTTTTCTCTCTAGTTTCTCTCTCTATAAAGTTTTCTCTCTCTAAGATTATCTTAATGAAGGGCTTTCTTTTGATGATTTTAATTGAGCTTAGTGAAAGATCTTGATCCACGATCATTGGACAGCGTGCCGGCATTCATCTTGATCAGATCCAAATATCATTAAATTTGATCATCTATTATTTTTATTAGATTATTTATATATTAGTTTAATCATAATTTGATTAAATCACCTTAATCAGACTGATCAAGATATCGATAGCTATTGCTTAGTCCTTGTTAGATACCATTAGATCTAAGTATCATTGATCTCTATGACATTTATTGTATCTTAATCCGATCTTAATTAAATAAAATTATTCAATCAATTAATCTTTGATCATCAGGCACTGTATCGATCTCCACCTTGACTCTTGTCAGACAATATGGATTTAATCATCCCCATTATCTATTGAACAATCTATATCCTAGTTTGATTGTAATTGGATGAAGTTAGATGATTAGATCGATCCAAACTATTGAATGCAACTATCCATCAATCCCATCTTTCTTAATTATCTATATTTTTTCTAATTAGTGGACTTAATTCTGTACAGGAGCATAGTCATCTTGACAAAAAGATGTACAACAATGGAATATCGTGATATGATCTATGAATTAAAGATCTTAAAAATAAATTTATAGAATTATATGTATCTATTAGAGTATATATGAGATAAGTAATGGACCATCTTTTTGAGATATTTCATAATTTATTTTGAAAGTAAATAATTAGTCTTTGAATTATGTATAATTTATTAAAAATTGAGAGTGATTTGTAAATTTGAGATATTATGATTTATTGATTTGTCATGGAATATGCATATATTGACTAAAATTATGACATATATGTTACCTTATAAAGATATTTTGGTTTATGCATCAGATTTTAACTCTTCTTTTAGCCATATTTAGTGGACTTTGCTAATGGGGGTTATGCATTGGTGTTCGGTGAATCTTGCCCATGGAGATTATGTATTTGTATTCATTAGATCCTGCCAATAGAGATTATACATTAGTATTCAGTAGACCCTATCAATGGGAGCTGTACATTGATATTCAGTGGATCCTACCAATGAGAGTTATATATTGATATTTAATGGATTATGTCAATATAGATTATGCATTGATACTCTAATTATTGAGTTCTGACCCCGTTATAGGATATAAGTATAGTCATAGTTAAGATGTTGAGTTATATATGATTTATTTTGAATCAGATTTATGATTATGTATGCATATAAATATTTAAAATATTTAATTTATATTAATTAGCATGAAATATGTTCATATATTTACTCATGGCTTTTTTTTATATATCATATCTTATGATAATATTTGACATATCTATTTGAAATATTTATTACTTATTAAATTATTGAGCTCATTATCTCTCTTTTCTTTTCAACTTCAAATTCTTAATTGCAGAGATTGGTACCATTTTGAGAGTAAATTTAGAGGTGAGAGTCGATAATATCAACCTAATTTAGATATATTATTTTATTTTATAAGATTATTATTTGAAGTATAATTGTTGCAAGATCTTTTGAGTATTATTGAAATTTTGTGAGAGATTAAAATTGATTTTTGTTAGTTAAATTTTGGACTTAATTGATTGTTAATTTCACTGTCATGAATTGATATCATGTTTGGAATGTCTTGTATGCTTGTGGAGAGAGTTCTCCATAAATATGCGGTGGTTGCCCCGATCTCTGGCTTGCAGATCTCAAGTCAAGGGCATGACAAATAAAGTGAAGTAAATTTATTTAATAAACAACTTTAATATTTAATGTATCGGAGCAAAATGTTAAACAAGAAGTAGACAATTTTGTGAATTGACATTTCATTAAATTGAGATATAATGTATAGTTAAAAAGAGAAAATTAATAAGTAGACAATTTTGTGAATTGACATTTCATTAAATCGAGATATAATGTATAGTTAGAAAAAAAAATTAATTTTAACTCCTAAGCATCTATTACTTCTTATTTTGAGCTTGAGCTGCTATTGGCCATAGTAGACCCATGCCAAGAAGTAGGTTTAGAAGGTCTGAAGGAAAATCTAGACTTCTATGCAAGAGAACGCATAGTCCTGAGATTCACAGGTTCATAAGATGGCACCCTAGGTAGCTACAGAGTGGAAGTGGAAGGTTTACTTAATTGTTCCACAAGTCTGTTCAAATTTTGTACTACTTTAGTGGTAGAGACAGGCAAGGTTTCATTCATCCTAGCATGCAACTCCTTGAGTTGAGGCACCCCCAACTTGACTTCCCAGCCTCTTAGCTATAGCTGCAATTAGATGCTTGTTCTCCTTACAAATAGTTTGCTTCAGCACTTGAACTTCTAATTCCAAGTTGTTGACTTTGAAGTGCAAGTGAATCATCTTTCATGTTCACGATGCTGAGTCAGTAGCCGATGTTGGTCATTAGCTTGACAAGCATGCTGCCATGGGGAACATGTTGGGATTTGGATGTACAGTGGAAGGTAGGATTTTAAAATTTTAATCATGCATCAACAATTGAATACATAAGATTCGAATCTCAAATCTAAAATCAACTTGATGATTACAATCAAATATAAGTCAAACAGTAATTAAATAAGAGAAAAAAAATAAATATACCTCTAAGATGATCTTTGATTGCTTGTTGCTTGATCGATTTCCATAAGGCACTGATGAACACTTGAATTAAGTCACTAAAGGCACACAATTCTATTTAATTGCTCTTTATTTTTTAAGAATTTGATGCTCTCTATTCTATTTTGCAGATGATTGAGAGCTTGGGTTCATAAGATTCAAATTAGACTCAAATCAGATCAGATTTAAGTAAACTAGGCAACCAGCTCCCATTCCAGTGTGAATGTAATTTATCCATGAATGGATCAGATACAAGCTCAAGATTCAAGGGTCCAGATTAAAAGATAATCCTTCATATAGAATCAAGTGTGAACACGACTTAAATATCAAGGACTTAGATTAAAAGATCACTCTTTATGAAGATCCAAGTGTGAACACAAATAATTCATCAACAGAGGAGAAGCAGAGCACTCCATCCAATGGCTCACATTGAAGGCATCACTCCAAAAATCCTAGAAGCAACTTGGTGCCATATCCAAAGTCTCCAAGTGCTGCCCCAAATTTCTTTTACTATGGAAGAAAGAGAGGGAGAGAAAGGAAGGTCGCCACAAATTTCTCCAACTCCCCACGTGCCACAGCTTCTCTTCACGCTAACAAATTCCTCACACCCTAAAAATTCTCCACACCATCCTTTCTTTATTACACACCACAAACCCTTTCATGCCCTTCTTTTATTGCATGCCCCTAACTCCTCTACCGGCGTCTCTTATTCTCTCCTATTCTTTCACATGCCAAGACCTCTAGGTGCCGTCAAAAAAAAAACCCTAGCCTCTCCTTATATCATGCCAAAAGAAGTCCCCCATGCCTCAAACTCTCTTAATGCCCTACCTCCCACTCTATAAATGAGCCTCAACATCTCATCCCAAAAGGCATCAAGCCAACGCCCCAAAAACTCTCTTCAAGTAGCCACCCCCTCTCTCTCCCTCTTTCTCTGTTCTCCATAAGTCTAGGGGAGAAGGTATTAACCCTAGTAACTCTCTTCTTCCTTTCCACCACCATATTCTTCCATAGATCCCTTCTCCACATCCCAAAAAGACTAGGGAAGGTCCTAACCCTAGCATTCCTTCCACCAAATCTAGGTGAGGTCCTAATTCTAGTTCGCTATCCTTCTTCTCCATTATACCTATATTTCCATCTACTTTTCTTCCTTAGAGATCTTAGACCAAGCCTTCCAGCCATCTTGCCATTATTTGCTTGGAGGAAGACAAAAGATTCAAGGAGGCACATCTACCATTGGGAGCAGTTAAAAGATCAATTTGAAGTTAATTATCTTGTATCACACTTTTTTTTTCTTTTATGTATGCTTTATTATATTAATAAAAAATCTTTTTATTATAATTCTTTTGTCTCTTTATTAGTTTCTCTTAATCTATTATTTTTTTTTGAAATAATCAAACTATGATCCCTGTGGATATGATCCCGACTTACTTTATCTATATAGTAGTGAGTAGGGTTAATTTTGATGTGCTATCGCTATTATAGGTGGTCAAAAATAATTACTTAACTCATAACTATAAAGATAGGGTGAGTCGAGATCATATCCACAGAGACTGTGTCAATTACATTTGAGTCATTTAATTTTTAGATTAAGAGTAAAGTATGGAGCAATTAAGAAACTAGTAATTAATTTAGAAAGTAAGTAAAGATCAGCTAATTAGAGATTGGATTTCAAATATGGAGATGGATTCTCAGGTTCTCAACTATTCTTTGTTAGACAGCTGGTATCCTTCTTTCACCTACATTTACTTAGGTATCTAAATAATAAAGATATAGCCTATCTTAGAGAGCATGGCTCGTACCCATAGATATCGATCATCGCTTAAAGCTATATGCTAGTCTAAATTAAATTAGATATAAGAGAAAAAATTTTATCTAAATATAATCTATCCCAAGAGTACGATCCATACCCATAGATCATGGAACATCCTAAGAGTATAGACTATTCTAGATTGAAAATATAGGCAAAGAAAATAAAGATGCATAGACATAAACCAAGAAATTCAGATCTTTATTACATAAAAAAAGAGAAATACAAGAGATGCTGTAAAAAAAAAAAATTATCAAAATAATTCACAGCTATCTCTCGAGAACGGGTGTCTAGCCGGCCATGGAGAAGCTCTTCACTACAATTTGCATCTTGACCTCTAGAGATTCTTTGCTATAGACTTGGACAAGATCTTCAGTAGTAGGAGGAGGAGATTTGGTGGAGAATAGACTGAGAAAAGTGAGTTTTAAAAGATGAAAAAGGAAAGGACAGGTTGCTGATTTTTGGTAGAAGAGGAAAAAAGGCTAAAGTTGTAGAGGTTTGGGCATGGGGTTCCCTAAGGCTTTTAGATGTGGGATTTTGAGGGCTTAGAGAGGGATGGATCAAGGCTTGGATGGCTATGGTTTGGAAGAAAAAGGATCTAGGGTTGGTCGGCTAGGATTGGGAAGAAGAGAAAGCATGAAGAAAAAATTTGATGCATATCGTAGCACACCAAACTTAACCCTACGCACTATTATGCAGATAGGGTGAATTTTAGTGTGCTACGATATGCATCAAATTTTGACACCATTACTAGAGATCTTGCATATTTATTTAAAAAAAATTAAAAAAATCTAAAAAAATAAAAAATATATATTTTACTACTTTCTAGGTCTTTATCTCTTACTTCAGATTGCTTTACTATTTTTCTAGTAAAATATATTTTTGCCTTTTAATTAACTGCTCTAAATAGTAGATTTAATTTTTTGCTTTAATCGTAGGATATCTAGTTGCCTTGTATTTTTAACTTAATTGAGTTTTTTTTTAGACTCTCTAGTTCTTCTCACACCTAATTAACCTAATTTAAAACTTATCTCTTCTTTCTTAAAGATAACATAACATAAAAAGAAAATAAAGACACCATATAGCACTTAACTAAAATAAGAAAACTAATTAAATCTTAAAAGCTTCTTACTTGTTTTAGACATCCTCTCTTTTTGTATTGTATATTTTCATAAAACAACTTAAGGGCATAACTCATAAACAATATAAGCTGGGGATTTTATCACCCTCCCTTGGCCCACAAACCACTATCCTATATTCATATTAACCTAGGCCTCTTAATTAAAATAATTTAGACATCAGCCCTGAAGGAACTCGAGCTCAATAGGACAAGTGACCCCGAAAGTTGAACTGGATTGGACTTAGTTAATCAGTTGGTGTCAAAGAAAGTGGTTCCAGGACCAGCTTCAATGAGAATTTCTCAAGAAGTATTTTCCTATAAAAAAAACCAATCGGATTAGAAAATCTATAATTAGTTTTTTCAGATGGAGGGGGAGATGTCCACGAGACCTAAGAGAGGCTCAAAAATCTCATCCGAAAATATCCTCACCATGCTATTCCTAAATGGCAACTTGTCCAGTTCTTTTATAACACTTTAATGAAAAAGCATAGATAAATGGTTGATTCGTCTTGTGGTAGGATGTTCATGCTAAAAAGTGAGCATGAGGCCTGGCAGCTTTTTGAAATCCAAAGTGAAAATTCATTGCATTACATGTCTAGGGAAGCTCCCACATCGAGACCCAAAAGAGGTGGTTGTATGAAGTTGGCCAATCGGTGACATCCATAGCAGGGTGGATGAAATAATCTCTCAAAAACTCGATCGACTACTACAAGTCGGTCACACCACCTCTTTCCCATCCACACAAGTACAAGATGCTTGTTTGATCTGTTTGAGTTTCGCCCACTCTATAGGTGATTATCTAGCTGCATACCAATTTTTTGAGCTTGTTTGGGAGCAAGCCCACCAAGCCCAAACCCATAATGCTCCTAGGTCAATAAACAATCCTTATTCGAATACCTACAATCCTAGCTGGAGGAATCATCCAAATTTTTCTTAAAAATTGTAAAATATGTGTCAACCCGATCCCACAGAGATGCAATTATCAAGAATCACAGTATAGAAATCCATCCTATAGCCAGCACCAATATACCTCACAGCCGGTACCCAATTATAGTTTTTCTTTTAAGAAAGACATCCGATAAATATTTTGCTCCCACATCTAGATAATTGTAAAGCTAGAGATCCAAATAGGTTAACTAGCCATTGCTCTCAGTAGGAGGGAGGAGGATGAGCTGCCTAGTCAACCTGTTGGGAACCTTAGAGGACAATTCATGGCTGAAAGTTCTAATGCCCCTAAAACTTTTTTTGAACACACCAAATCAGTCATGACTCTCAGGAATGGGAAGGTCATCAAACAAACAAGCAAAACCAATAATACTGACCTCGAACCTATGACCAACCCCGAACCAAGCAAGAAGAGAGATGATGAGGACCTAAAAGTAGGGGATGAGCCAATAATGCAAGCACCACCCTACCCGCCCAATGCCCCATTTTTGAGTGCCCTAAAATTCTCGATTCTTATGGATAAGAAGGGAGGGAATCTAGACGAGATGTTGGAATTGCTTAAATAAGTCCAAATTAATCTCCTCCTTCTAGATGCAATCAAACAGATCTCAGTATATGCAAAATTTTTGAAAAAATTATACATTTAGAAACATAAATCTCAATCACAACTCTCGAAGAAAGTATACCTCACCGAATAGACTAACTCTATCTTCCAGCATGCTACCCCTTCAAAGCTTAAAGATCCAAGTACCTTTACCATTTCCTACATTATAGAGGACTTTCACATTGAACAAGCTCTCCTGGATCTAGGGGCAAGTATAAATCTTTTACCTAGCTTGGTATATGAACTCTTTGGATTCAGAGAACTGAAACCTATGATGGTCACCTTGCTGTTAGCCGATAGATTAATTAAGACACCACATGGGATGCTCTAGGATATTTTGGTCAAGGTAGATGAGTTCTATTTTTTGATTGATTTTCTAATCCTCGATATGAAACTGAGTGGCAACTCGAGGTAAATTCTTATTATCTTAGGTAGACCCCTCTTAGCTATGGCAAACACATGCATTAACTATAGGTTAGGAGTCATTGATGTATAGTTTGAGAATAAGAAACTGAGATTGAATGCATTTGATGCATCTCAGGGACCATTAATGGATAGTTGCTTCGAAATAGATATATTCAAGGATATCATAGAGGAAGTGACATCAATGATTTTTGCACACGATTCTCTAGACACCCACTTGATGCACTTTGGAGTAGATGACTGTGATATGGAGGGAGGTAGCGAAGAAGTAAACACTCTAGTTCATACATCGGATGCTGAAACTACTACCCCTTAGACAATCAAGTATGAGCCATTGCCCGCATTAGCCAATCCACCTACAGCCTCGTCATTAAAATCATCACCTACACTAGAATTGAAGCTACTTTTGGCTGTGCTCAAATATGTGCTCCTAGGACCCAATGACACCCTCCTGGTGATCATTGCATCAGACTTGACCTTAGATCAGGAAGCACAATTGGTTGGTGTTCTGAAGAAACATAAAGAGGCTATCGACTGGTCCATTACCAATCTAAAAGGAATTGACCCCTCCATTTATATGCACCATAGTCATTATGAGGCAGATGCCAAACCCCACCGAGACATGCAGAGGAGATTGAACCTGAATTGCGAGAAGTAGTGAAGAAAGAGGTGGTAAAGTGGTTAGATGCTAAAATCATCTACCCTATATTCAACAATAAATAGATCAGCCTCACTCAGTAGTATCTAAGAAATCAGGTATTACTGTGGTGAAGAATGAGGAAGGTGAACTGCTTTCCACTCACACCCATCTGGTTGGCGAGTGTGCATTGATTATAGAAAACTAAATGCCATTACTAGGAAGGATCATTTTCTATTATCTTTTATCGATCAAATCCTAGAATGGCTAGTGGGTCAATATTTTTTTTTATTTTTTGGATGATTATTTGGGGTACAATCAAATACTTGTATTTTCGGATGACCAAGAGAAGACCACCTTCACTTGCCCCTATGGCACCTTCGCTTTTCAGTGTATGCCATTTAGGCTCTGCAATGCACCTACTACATTTCAGTGGTGTGCCTAGCCATTTTCTCAGATATGGTGGATAAATACCTCAAAATTTTTATGGATAATTTCTCTATATTTGGAATCACCTTTGAGGATTGTCTCTATAACCTCTCCAAAGTCCTTAAGTATTGTACGGAGACAAATCTAGTCTTAAGTTAGGAAAAGAGCCATTTCAAGGTTCGAGAAGGAATCGTATTAGGATACATTATTTTCGAAAGAGAGATTGAGGTAGACAAAACCAAAATCGAGGTCATCTCAAAACTATCACTCTCCACTTTGATTTGACAAATACGATCCTTCTTAGGTCACATCGGATGTTATAGATACTTCATCAAAGACTTTAGCAAGATATCAAGATCTTTGTGCAATCTGCTGGTCAAGGATACACTATTTATCTTTGATGAAGAATGTTTATAAGCTTTCCACACGTTACCAACAGACCTGACAATAGCACCCATAATAAGACCTCCTGATTGATCCTTTCCATTTAAAATCATGTGTGATGCTTTCGATTTCACAATAGGGGCCATCTTAGGTCAAAGAATAAATAAGGAGCTACATGTGATTTACTATGCTAGCAAGACTCTTTTCGATGCTCAATTGAACTACACCATAATGAAAAAAGAGCTACTAGCAGTAGTATTCATCCTTAAAAAATTTTGTTCATATCTATTAGGGTCTAAGGTTCTAGTATATTCTGATCAGGTAGCTCTGAAATATTTGCTCTAAAAAAAAAAACTAAATCATGATTGATCAGATTGATCCTTCTGCTCCAAGAATTTGATTTAGAAATTTGAGATAAGAAAGGCTCCAAAAATGTAGTAGCTAACCATATCTCTAGAATCTTAGTTGATCACATGATGGGTACAGATGAGGTCAAGGAGAAATTTTCGGACGAACAACTTTTTGCAACCTCCTCTGACCAAATTTCATGGTTTGCCCACATCATTAACTACTTGGCAACAGGACAAGTTCCTCTCCATCGGATAAAATAAGAGAAGGATTGATTCTTCTCACAGGTCAAACATTATTATTGGGAGAAATCTGAATCGTTCAAATAGTCCTGACCAAGTAATTCGATGCTATGTCCTCGAGAGTGAGTATCAAAGTATACTTACCTTTTGTCACTCTCATGCATGTGGGGGACACTTCAGTGGGAAGAAAATGATCACGAAAGTGCTACAAAATGGGTTTGATTGACCAACATTGTAACACCCCACCCCTATACTGGTCGAGGGTACAACAAGACTATAGCTGAGCTTTATTAACATCTTTCACAAGATACTATAAATCTCGACTATCTTTTGATAACCTGCTTTTATTTAATTCAATCAACTTTTCAATCTACTAACACAAGCATTTTAATTTAACTCATCATCTTTCAAAATTAAATCCAAGATTTTATTCATCATACTATGCTTTGTATATACAGTTCAAAAAAAAATACATTTAATATTTACTAATTTTTACAACTCAAATACATATAATATAGCTCAAAATATATTCCTCTCATTAGCTAACATGAACAGCTCAAACATACCAAATATCACAAAGTATACCCTTCTTATTAACTAATATGGCCAATCTTTTCTAGTACTTGTGCTGATAAAGATGCTGATACTTTTCTTTTATAGCTGGCTAAGATGCTCCAAAATTATAAACAAAAGAAATGAGGGAGAATGAGACCTAAGTCTCAGTGAATGGATAAACCATCTAACAATGGAGAAATAGGATTATGTAGCTGTAATACTGAATATAATACATAAAGTTGAAACTGCTGATACACTTTCAAAATTTTGATATGCTAGAAAGAATGAACCATGTAATGAACTATACTACTGCTGGGCTACTGCCGACCACACCACAGAGCACCATTTTCATGGGCAACTGATACGTAGCAATGCATGCTCTGATAAGCCCCATCAGGCGTGCTGAATTTTCTGCAGTTTACTATTATTTGTAGTGTCAGTTGTTTTTATACTATATAAAATGCTCATGCTGATGTTAATACTAATATTAATGCTAAATAAAATTTTAAATACTGGAAAGCTAAATTTCAAATACTGAAGAGCTGACTCAAAAATATTTCCAATCCAAAATAAATTTCTATCCAAACTGAATACACATACACATATATATTCTTGAATAAAATTTCAATAAGGTTCATTTTCTATTTTCATTTTTGCATATACATACATAAGCTGAGGAATAATAGAAATTAAACTTACTTTTAAATATTAGTCTCTTTCATAGCAAATACCATAAGAAAAAATACCAAGGTTAGATAGAAAAACCCACTCACCTTATGATAGCTACTATACCATCTTGATGCTTAACTCACCCCAAGCACCCCCCTCGAGAGCCTTCTTCCTCTTTTATAACATTAGTAAATACTGATAAATATATTACTATATGATGCATGAACAAGACTATGCGCACTTTGCTTTTAGGCTAATTCTTTAACTCTTTTAGCTTTCACTTTTGTTCCATCTTGCTTGCTTCAATTTAGGTTTAACTAAACCTCAACATAAACTCAAAAATTTCTAGCAATTCAATGGTATTTTCATTCTCATAAATGATTTTAATCAATATAAATTCTGCTAATTGCCAAGACTATTTAAACAATTTCCAGCAAAATTGACAGCACAATTCATCCTCAATTTCAAGTTTAAATGCATACTTTGATTCTCCAAAACATTAAATATGATAGTAATAACTCAAGATTTAGTTTGAATTTAATTCAGGGGTTATAATTTTTTACCTCAAGTGATTAAAACCTTACTGCCATGATACCAGCTTCTTTCCTTTCCCACTAACAGCAACTTTTCTTTCTTCAAATGAGTTTATCAATAATTCACCATTTTTCCGCTGATTTCTCCTTCATTTTCGACTAAGAAAACCACCTTCTTCAGCCCTCCTTCCTCTTTTATCTTTTCTATTCTAACTCAAAAATTAAAACTATAGCAAGGAGGAATCGGTGGACAAAGTTTGGAATATAAATAAAATAAGGAGCAGCTTGACACTTTGGTTGCTAGGTATTAACCCTATAGAATTGAGCAATTAATGCACTTATTGATATGCTAACAAGAGAAATTTTAGCCCTTTCTTTACATAACAAAGCTACTGAGTTAGCTCCCCCTCCAAAATTATCTTTTAAAATCAGAACTTAAGACATCTGAGATCTACCTATTTTTGCTATTTTGCTGCAGTCGAGTCAGCTCATCTAAATTTTGAGTTAGCTCGCCACACACACTACCATCCATATATATATATATATATATATATATATATATATATATATATATGTATATATATATATACAATTCATATAATTTCCATCTAATTAAATTTTTCAATTCCATCTCTGGTTAATTATTCATTTCAATTTGATTTAACTCAGATTAATTTTGCATCTTCAATTCCCTATTTGCTATAAATTTTTTCATCAACTCTATGTTGATTTCTCCTTCAACTTATTAGGCAAATTTAGTCCTGATTACACTATAACTTTTAATATTTTTTTTCTATTTCTTTATGCTATTTAGATGTCAATGCTATGATATAATTCTGCACTTTTTCTTTACATTCAAGTTTAACTTTTCACAATCACTAAACAATTTTTGACAAATTTTTCTCTCCAAATGACAAAATATTCACCGCTCTTCTTAGTTTTAATTTTCTGAATCTATAACACAAATCTGTCATACATATCACCTAAAATGTCCTTCCCAATATCAGCTCATTCTATTTTAAATAGTCATCAAAATTCAACTTTAATGTCACTATTATCACTTCAATTTCTTACCCAATTTCTTCCTCAAGGTCAAATAGATTTATACTTTATTAATACTAATCAATTAAAATTCAAATGCTCAAGTATATCATGACCAAAATACTATGCCCTATATATATATTGAAGAAAAAATCAGTGGTTCTATACATGCAATTTTAAAATTTTAAAATAGAATATGATAGATTAAATTATTTAATCTACATTACATGCACAATATTTAATCTAAACTATGATGTCAGGATCTATAATATGATTAAATATGTAATTAAAATATGAAATTAATGAAAATTTATATCAATCACATTGATACTCTAGATTAGATCTAACTGTTAGATCTTGATCAGATGAGTTCAGAACTCATTATCTTTGCGTGGGTTGATGAACATCACTGTTGATCATGTGGATCTGAGGTCTCACTCGATGTCGTATAGCCACACAAGATGTTCGACCTCTATGGATGATCCACACGAAGCCCTCGAGCACCGATCAGCCTTCCTGGGAGTGCTAGCTCACGTAGAAGACTTCTAGACTGTCAATTTGATTCTCCTTCTTTGATCAACTCGGACCCTTCCAATGTCGAAGACAGACTAAAGGAAGATGTAGATGGTGGAAAAAAGTGAGAGAAACTCCTTTCTCTGATTTGGATCTCTCTCTCTCAAAAACCCTGATGCCTCGGGCCTAAAAATCTCATCCAAGAGGAGATGATCTCCTCTAAACTCACATGCCAACAACTTGGCCACCCACCATAGATCCTTATGCCCCAAATTGATGTTCAGCCCTATTTCTCTTAGGTATATCATGGTGAAATCTCAACAATTTTGGCATATAAAAGGAAGTTCTTTCTAGGCTAGGCGAACAAGAGGAGATGGGATAGGACTAGGATTCAATTGAATTGAAATTCAAAACTGTTTTGAATTCAAACTCTATCAGATTTAATCCACATCCATTCCCATCCAAAGGAGGGCCAAACAAGAGGTATTGGGCATTGGAAAAATCATAAGAACAATTCCCTTTTGTCGTACAAACAAGACCCCTTCATAAGGTGGTCGGCTAGGGTGGATAAGGATGAGCTAGGGTTTCAAATTCAAACCCTTTTGAATTTGAATCAAAACCAACTTATCCTTGTCAATTGTGGGTGACAACTAGAGGTATTTGTTGGAGTTTTTCTCATGCACAAACTGGCTTTGTGCGATGAGAATTGGCATGTTGAAGAGATGTGGGCAGAAGGGAGTAGTCCAACTAATATGGACTCTTAGTTTTAGTTATTTGGTTCTTAATTAGGTTTCATCCAAACCCAATTTGTTTAGACCCAAAAAGAGATGAGTTAACCTAATCTAATTAGGTACCCAAACTCCTAATCTAATTAAGAATAGGTTGAACCTAAGTCCTGATCAAATTAGGGCTTAATCTCCCTTAGCGATTAGGTCATCCCATAACCTAATTAGATTTGATCTAATTGAATCTAATTCAATTAGACATGATCCAAACTTTAATTCTCAATCAAATTAAGCTAATCAAATATCTAATTGCTAATTAATTTTTCTAAATTTCACTAACTCTTAGAGAAAGATTTTATTGCAATCATTGCATAGGGTTAATCATCAATCGTATTGACAATTATCCTTGAACGATTCTTAATCGTTGATCAGCCATTTGATCGAAGAAAAATTTCTAATATGTGTGATTTAATAGGTTCGAGTCTAAGCCGATAGTATAAAAATAAATTTCTATACCAATCAAAGTGACCATCTAGCTATGAAATCTGACGTCCGGATAGATCGAATGATTGCAAAGCAACATTCAAGAACCTACTAACATTTGGTTACTGTATAATTCATCTCTTTGATCCTAATACTCAAGGAGACTTAGGATTTAACTATCAATCCTGAAATAGTCATCCACATTATATTTCAACCTTTCAAATCCATCACATAGATTTTACTAAATTGAAATATAGTGATGCATTAACTCCAATAATCTGGAGGGATCAATCTTATCTTGACTCACACATCGACTACCACAAGTATTTTGTTAGATGTGTATCCTAGAAAGTCAATTATTAGCTGACATATTTATATTTTCAGAGCTTGTATTTGTACTTATAAAATTTTTATTATTAATAAAGGGTTTTTTCATTTTCAATCATATCTTTGTATCCATGATTTATCCTAGAAATTAATAAAAATAATTTTATATATTCTCAAAGTATTAAAATTTAAGACAGATTATTAGTGGTTAGTTTTTTAATGCTTTTGATCGAAGGATTGTCATGAAGGATAGTGATCAATCTATTAAAGATCAATGCATGGATCACCTTTCTTCTGGATAGATGAGTCTCGAGTCTGCAGTGTAAAGACACTGAGGTGAGAGTGTAGGTGGTTGTTAGAGAACAACTTGCACTAAGTATGACCAACATGAGAAATCACTTGGATATCTACTCACTCGTCAGTGATCTTCTCGATGCTGCAATAGTATGAGTGATCCTTTGACTTGCGGTGTCATCGATTATTCATAGCGAGGCTAATGAGTTTGACTGTACATTTCTTTGGTCCCTAGCCATTTGGATCCTTACTATGTATGTTGGTTACAGTAAGTTCAGGTTCGCTATTAGAAGTAGGATACACTTAGATGGAATATATCGATCTTGATAGAAAAAGAAAAGTTTTATATGATTCGTGAGATTGAGTTTAGAAAATCTTTGATCAAAGTAAGTGTGAATGCTGAAAAAAAATTTCTACGAGATTCATATATAAACTCGAATCGAGCCAATCTTGCATATGACTGATGATGTGATTTGATAAGTTCTCTATGACCTCCGTCTAGTCAAAACTTATGATAAAAAAATTGAATCATATGGTAACTACATCTAGAGGTTTATACTTTTATTTTGCTAGAATTACCATTATATATTGCTAGGTGTCATTGATGGATTGTGAGACTCGTCGAGCATCGTCTTGATGATCGATGACCCTCGAAGGAGAGAATTAAAATTATTTCGATCCATCAAAAAATTTTTTGATGATATTTTGATAGAGATCATAGTATATCTCACTATCAGATAGAATAGAATCTATGGGGTCACACATAAAAGAGGTTCTTATCTGATCAGATGACTGATTAACGATTGTGAATCGTTGATGGATAAAATCATCAATATGATTGATGATTAACCTTATGCAAAAATTATAATAAAATAATTCACTAAAGGTTAGTAAATTCTAAGAAAATTAATTAGTAATTAGATTGCTAATTAACTCAATTTGATTGAGAAAATAAGTTCGTATCAAGTCTAATTGAATTGGATTCAGTTTGACTTGAATAGATTTGACCCAATTGCAAGGGAGATTAGTTCCTGATTTGATCAGAATTTGGATTCACTTAAATTTTAATTTGATTAGGATTTGATTTAGATAATTAAGTGCCTGATTGGATCAGGTTTACCTATTTATTTGGTCCTAACCATATATGATTTGGATAAGGATCAAATAAGAAAATCAAGAGTCCAAATGAGAATGGACTTTTCTTCCCTTGCACCACCCTTTTCTGGATGCCCATTCTCATGCCATTTTATTTTTAGTGTGAATGTTTTCATGCAAATCTGAAGGAATGTCTCCCCTTCTGCTCCATGCCCAATTTGGATAAAAATCTATTTTGGTTTTGAGTTCAAAATTATTTTGAATTCAAACATGTTAAGCCCTTATCCTTTTCTTTTGAAAGAGTTTGATTTTATCCAAATACTTGGAGATACCTACCATAAGACGGGTTTCTTTTTTTTGCACCTAAGACAATCAGATTTTCACCATGAGAAATATTCCCACAGGTTGGTTAGCATGGAAAAGGGTGGGGCGTGTGTTTAAGAGAGGGTCGGCCTCTCTTCTTGGGGTTAAGAAAAATCTTAGGGTTTCTAGGTTTTGTGGGTTGGGTTTGGGAAAAAATAAAAAGAGAGAAAAAAAGTTTCTCCTTTTTGTCTTCTTCCTCCACTTCTTAATCCTTCCAGAAGCCTTCTTCTTTCTCTTTGGAGGAGTTTGAGAAATTTAAAGAAGGCATCGAATCAGCCATCAAGAGGAAAGTTTGCAGGGGAGCTAGCACCCTGATGACTTCGACAACCTCTAATCGGACAATAAATCTCGTGTGGATATCTATGGAGGTCAGATAATTGTGTGGCTAGAAAAATCCCATCAAATATATGGATCATCGGTTGTGGTGTATTTCGACCCATGCAAAAATAAGATCTGATCTCAACTCGTATAGTATATACGATATGCTAGTAGATGTGATCTACACTACATAGATGTGATCTATAATTTATTTTTAGATTGCATGCATATCATATGATTCAAGATTAGGTAGTTTTCAGATCAAATTTGATGTATGTTAGGTTAAAAGGTTTAATCTAAATCTATTCCACTGCATTCTTTATCAAAAATTTTTGAACTACATGCATAAAACTATCAGTTTCTAATCGTGGTATCAAAGCCACAGGTTCAATCTTGACATGCATGAATTTGAAATCTGATTTACAGAAATCAAATCCAAATTAATTTTATGTGTTAGACATCATTCCGAGATAAGGTTGCCTTAGCATAACTTGATTATGCTGAAAGATTATTCTAGAACGATGTAGAACATCATAGTTTAGTAGATTTGAAAATTTTTGCATCTTATGCTTGACATGTTGCAATTGTTTCAGATTTGAAATTTATTTCAAGATTTGAAATGAATTTGTTTTTCCTTCAGATTTGAATTTAGATTCAGATGTAAAGTTCAGATGTCATATTATGTTCAGATCTAAGCTCGTTTTCAGATCTGAAATTAGATCTAATTTTTAAATCAGAATATAAAAATTCTGCATCATGTTCATGTATGAGATAAGTGTAGACATGTATAGATCTGAATTTATGATCATGTATATGATATATATTTTCTAGCATGCCATATAGTATCAAATCCGTCAAGCATCACCTGATCAGTGTGCAGGCCCTCTTCTCCAAAGAACTCTAAGCCTGATTTGTCATCCTCCTTGGCTTTTCCTCCAAAGCCAAATTCAACTCCTACTGAACCAACAGATCCTCAACCCTTGTCCTCTATATTGAGAAGTTTTTCTTTCTGTCAAACTTTCCAAAGTCGATCTTCAATCCACTACTCATGATGTCTCAAACCACAACCACAAATAACACAGATCTGTTTGAGAAAAAAATATCTTTGATAGAAAAACCTTGCTGATATGAAGATCTTCAACTCCCGTGTTGGAACAATTTTTTCAGGTTGTGGACATTAGAAAATAGTAAGGATCTGATCATAGAGGTCCTTGAAGGCCAGCAACCAAGCAAAACAAAAGCAGCCTTCAGGATTTCAGCAGCTTTGTAAATCTTGTTGGCAGGATTTCTTTCTGTTATTTGAACTCCTTCTCCACTAGATCTGAAATCCATATTTTGAGATCTGAAAGTACCATTGATGAAGCCTTCAAAAAATAAAAGATGGGATGTGAAACTTCTCTTGGGCTGCCAAGAGGGGGTGCACAAAAAGGGGGGCATGCACAAGGAGGGCGCTAGAAACCCTAGCACCTTCTTTCTTTATGTTTTGGGGTGGCGGCCAAGAAACCCTAAGTTTCTTGCTTCTAGGATGTGGAAAAGACCAGAGAGAGAGAAGAAGGAAGAGGGAGAAGGTTAGGGAGAAAATAATTTTATATTCTTTCACTTTATCGAGTCAAAATACAATGTATGTTTATATACATGGTCAATGTGACCCAACCTAAAAAGTCTCCTGGCTAACTCAATACAAGATTGTACTCACCCAAGCCCATATATACCTATGACTTGACCCAATCTTATAATCTTAGACTCAATTCTAGCTTAAATATAAGTTAGCCCCTCAAGGTCCAAAATCTCTGAACCTCAAGATCCGAAAGGCTGATAGCCTTTTGTCCTAGGGCCCAAACTAGCCCTAGAAATTCCATGACCACCTCATGAACTTTGGACCTTAGCCTTAGCCTTAGTCCCTTGAGCCTTGGGAGTACCACATAAAGCCCAACAATCTCCGTCCTATCCATCAAGTGCATCAGTGTTATACATTTTCGAAAGCTATCCCATGGAAGTACCTTCGTCAGTGCATTTGCTGGATTCTCCTTGGTGTGGATCTTCACCAGCTCCACCTCAACTTCTTCCATAAGCTCTCTGATCTGATGATACCTAATATAGATGTACTTAATCCTTACATGATAGACAAAGTTCTGTGCAAGTAATAGTGCACCCTGATTGTCACAGTTCACCTTGACAGCCTCCTGTGCGAGGCCCATCTCCAATGCCAAAACCTTCAACTATAGGGCTTCTTTCACTGTCTTCGTAATGCCAATGTACTCCACCTTAGTCATGGATAAGGCCATGATGGGCTGCAAGCACGATCTCCATGAAACAGGACCTCCAAACAGGCTAAATACAAAACCTATTGTCGACCGCTGGATGTCCATGTCTCCATCGAAATCTGCATCCATGAACCCTCCTATCTGCCCCTGAGCCTCCTTGGACATGTTGGAGAGTCCCTTAGCACCTCCTCGCTATCTGTAGTAGATGCTGACTCCAACAGTACCTATCAAGTATCTTAAGATCTCCTTCAGTGCTCCCCCTACCAGGTTGTGCCATGAACCTGCTAACCTGGCTCACTGCGTGGGCGATATCCGACCTACAACACACCATGGAGTACCTAAGGCTCTCCACACCAGAGGCATATGGCACTCTCTCCATCTTCTGAGCCTCCACCTCAGTCTGTGGCGACATTGTCTTCGAGAGTCTAAAGTACCCGATGAGTGGCAGCTCTGTCGATTTTGCATCATTCATCCTGAACCTCTCCAAGACCTTCTTGATGTAACCTCCCTGAGATAAATACAGCACCCTCTTGGCTCAATCTCTGAAGATTTCTATATCTAAGATCTTCCTCGCAGGTCCCAAATCCTTTATCTCAAACTCTCGAGATATAGCTACCTTCAGTTCCTGCACAACCTTCCTACTCTTGCATGCTATAAGCATATCATCCACATATAAGAATAGAAACACCCTAGACTCATCCTCCAAAAATTTAACATAAATATAAGAATCATACTCAAACCTGAAAAGCTCGATGCTCCTCACATAAGAATCAAACCACTTGTACTATTGCTTCGGTGACTGCTTCAGTCCGTACAGTGATTTCTGCAACAAACAGACCTTTTCTTCTACTCCTGGCTCTCAGAACCCAGGTGGATGCTTCATGTTGATGCTCTACTCCAAATGCCCATGGAGGAATGCCATCTTGACATCCATCTGCTCCAGCTCCAAGTCCTGAGCTGCAACGATGCTCAGCAGCACCCTGATGGTAGAATGCCTGATGATGAGAGTGAAAATCTCGTTGAAGTCAATGCCTTCCTTCTGAAAATATCTCTTGGCTACTAACATCTCCTTGTACTTGATACCTCCCCGCTCTGAAGGCCCCCTCTTTCATTGGTAAACCCTCTTGCAGCTAATGGGATTCTTCTCTTGTAGCAACTGCACCAATCGTCACGTCTCATTCTTGTGGAGAGACTGCATCTCTTCGGACATTGCTTGGATCTACCTCTCTCTGTCTTGGCTCTCCATAGCCTCTTCATAGGCGTAGGGGTCCCTATTCTCTGTCATCAGGGCATATGACACCATCTCCTCGAAGCCATATCATTTTGGTTGCCTGACATTCTTTTTGGGCTTGTACAGTGCAACTCCGATATCCGTCCTAGGTCCAGTTTGCTCCTGCTGGACTTCTTGACTTCTTTCATCCATTCGATCTCTCTCCACCTATGGAGAGTGCTCCATCTAAATACTAAGTCCTCTCGATACATCTACAATGGCAAAATAGAATAGGATGTTAGTTGTCTAGCATTATCCTGTTGGACCTCCTGCTGCTCCTCCATGCCATCTCATCTTTGAAGAACTGAATTTTCATCAAAAATGATATTTCTACTGATGACAACCTTCTTCTCCAAGGAATCCCATAATCGGTATCCCTTAACTCCTCATGGATATCCCAAGAATACCATTTTTCGTGACCTGACGTCCAATTTACTCCGCTCACCAATACCGATGTGCACAAATGCCGTGCACCCAAACATCCTTAGATGGCTCCACTCAATCTTCCTTCCAGATTATTTTTTCTCTGAAATACCACTATCTAGCTTAGTGTGAGGTGATCGATTCATCAAATAACAGGCTGCATCCACTGTATCAACCCAGAAAACCTTAGGAAGCCCTGCCTGCAGCCTCATGCACCGTGCCTTTTCCATAAGGATTCTATTCATCCTCTCGGCCACCCCATTTTGTTGAAGAGTCTCTCTCACTGAGAAGTACTTTTTGATGCCACACTCCTCACAAAAAATTTAAAACTCCTTGCTGGTGTACTCCCTACCATTGTCAGACCGCAAACACTTCAAGCTCCGACCTGTCTCCTTCTCCATCTCAGCTTTCCACACCTTGAATTTAGTGAAGACTTTTGATTTTTCCTTCATGAAGTAGACCCATACCTTCTTTGAGAAATCATCTATGAAGGTCAAGAAGTATCTTACCCTATTTCTAACTGAAATTGAGGCCGGTCCCCACACATCAGTATGAATTAGCTCCAGTAGGATTGCACTGCGGGATGAACTGCTGGCAAACTGCACTCTCCTCTGCTTTCCTATCTGGCATGGCTCACATACCTCTGAGATACTTTCATCCAGATCTAGAATCAGATCATGCTTGCCCAGCTCCTTCATCCCATGATCTCCCATGTGGCCTAAGCGGTAGTGCCAAACTGGTGAGTCCCCTGCTGGTCTTGCACTGTTGCTGCTGCTACTGCATCGATTCTTCAGTCACTACAGATTCTTCCATCTTGTAAAGGTTGTTTTCTATCTTTCTACCTTTCATCACTACCATGGCTCCATTTGAGATGTTCAACACTCCACTCCTGGCACGACTGCTGAAACTATAGCCCCTCCGCTCTAGGTAACCAAGTGACATGAGATACTTCTTCAGATCAGGGACATGCTTCATGTTAGTGAGAGTCTGCACCATCCCATCCAGGTAACCAAGTTGGCACCTAGCTTCCTTCTTGCTCATGCTCTTCTGAGACTTTGACCATCCCCTTGACCTGCCTCTTTTCCTTCTTCTTTTTGATCTCTCCTCCACAGCCAAGCCTTCCTGGGGAGCACCTTTCTTGGTCAACTTCTCCTGCTGTTCATTGGACCGCAGCACTGAGACCATGTCTTCATACTCCAGGATCTCCTTACCGTAGAGCAGCATCATCACCAATGGATCATAAGAAGAGGGCAGCAAGCATAGCAGTAGCAATGACTTATCTTCCTCCTCCATCTTCACCTCAATGTTCAGCAACTCATTGCACACCTGATCGAATTTCTGGATGTGACCCAAGATATCTTCACTATTCTGCATCCAAAGACTGTACAGTCTCTTCTTCAACATCAACTTATTGCATATATTTTTCTTCATATGCATGGTGTGCAACTTCGACCATAAATCTTTCAGAGTCCTCTCCTTTAACACTAAATAGAGCACCGCATCTGTCAAATATCCTTTAATCACAGAACAAGCCTTCTTCTCCAGGGACATCCACTGACGATTCGTCATTCTTTCGGGCTTCTCCTCCAATGCCTGATCCAGATCTGTTTGAACCAAAAGATCTTCTACCCGAACTTTCTACATGAAAAAATTCTTTTTTCCATCAAACTTCTCAAAATTAACCTTCATATTGCTTTCCATGGCTGGATCTAAATCAAAAACATGACAAAGCTCCAAGGGATTTGAGAAATACCTTGACAGGGTCCTTGTTAAAATTTCAGCCTTTGAAGATCTTCAACTTCTAGAGTCTCTTTCTTTCTCCACATAATCCATGCTCTGATATCAATTATTGGAGAAACTTTCTTAGGTTATGAAGATTAAGAAACATCAAGGATCTAGTCGTAGAGATCCTTGAAGGCCAGCAATCAAGCAAAATAAAAACAGCCTTCAGGATTTCAGCAGCCTTGTAAATTCTATCGGCAGGATTTTTTTCTCCTATTTGAACCCCTTCTCCACCAGATCTGAAACCCACCTTTTGGGACCTAAAAGTACCCTTGATAAAGCCTTCAAAAAGAAAAATATGAGATGTGAAACTCCTCTTGGGTGGCCAAGAGGGAGCGCACAAAAAGGGGGGCGTGCACAAGGAGGGTGCTAGAAACCCTAGCACCTTCTTTCTTTCCTTTTTGGGGTGGCGGCCAAGAGACCTTAGGTTTCTTGCTTCTAGGATGTGGAGAAGATGAGAGAGAGAGAGAGGAAGGAAGAGAGAGAAGGTTATAAAAAAATAATTTTGTATTCTTTCACTTCATCGAGTCAGAATACAGTGTATGTTTATATACAGGATCAATGTGATCCAACACAAAAACTCCCCTGACTAACTTAATATAAGATTGCGCTCATCCAAGCCCATGTACACCCATGACTTGATCCAATTTTATAATCTTGAACTCAATTTTAGTCCAAATATAAGTTAGCTCCTCAAGGTCCAAAATCTCTGAACCTCAAGACTCGAAAGACTGATAGCCTTTCGTCCTAGGGCCTAAACTAACTCTAGAAATCCCATGACCACCTCATGGACTTTGGACTTTAGCCTTAGCCTTAGTCTCTTGAGCCTTGGGAGCACCATATAAGGCCCAACATCTTGGCATCTCCTACCTTCTCCACACTCAACTTGGCTTTGATACCAATTGTTGTGTAATTTTTTAGGATGTGGAGACCTTGAGAACACCAGCAAACTTCTCACAAAGGAGATGACACCAGAATTTTGCTTGAGAAGGGAGCACCTCCCTTCTTTCCTTCCTTAGAGGTGGTGACTAGGGTTTGCTGCCCCTCCTATATGGCATGCAACTAGAGAGAAAAGAGAGAGATGAGGGTTTTAGGAGAAAAAGATTCGATTCATTCCTCTTGTAACAGGCTATATATATATAGTATATACAATGGATCAAAATCTAAATTTAAAAAACTTTCTAGACTAATCCAAATGCACTCTCTCAAATCCATATACATCCATGGTCTAATCATGCACTCACCCCTTGAGTTAGTCTCTTTAAGACCCATCAAAATAGGCCTTAAGACCCTAGGATCAAAGCCCAATCCTATACCCAAACAAAACTTTCGTGCAGTTCTATTCCTGTAGTTCGAGTTGGCTCGATCAGAGCTCGAGTGACTCGACTGCACTCGAGCTGGCTTGACCAAACCTCAAGTCAGCTTGGATGTCGTGCCACCAGCGTGCCATAAAATGCTATTCTCTATTTGATATCCGATTCGACTCTCTCAGAGCTTGAGCCGGCTCGACCTGATTCGAGTCGACTCCTCCTAGAGTCGAGTCGACTCCTTTGCTTGCAGAAGCTCTTCGCTTGGTTTCTTACTCCATCTTGTGTTCCAAATATCTAGAGTCCTAACCAAGCTCCTTAAAGTCCTCATCGTTGAACCTCGAGCTTGTGAAAACTATGCACCGTATCGACCCTAGGACCACTCTTGTCATAGCTTATGACCACGCCCGTCATAGTGTACTTGGAGCCTATCGATCCGACTTCACCTGTGGTCACCTCCAAGGCTATGGGGCACCACAAAATTCCTATAGGTGAATAGGGTTCCCTGTGTGCATAAGAAAGAGGAAAGGGTTCCTTTTGTGGCGTGAAAATCCCTAGGGTTCTTTCTAAGTAGGTGTTGGGTTTTAAGGGAGAAAGAAAAGAGAAGGGGTTCTCTAGGCTTTCATCTTCTATTTTATCTTCTTCCCATTCTTTTTCTAGAATCTAAGAGAGTCTTCAAGATCCAAAGAAGAAATTAGTATCAACCATCAGGAGGTATCTTTTGCAAGAGAGCTAGCATCCCAATGAAGACATGGCCTCTGATCGGATCGAGGGCTTTGTATGGATATCCGTAGAAGTCAGACACATGTGTGGCTTGATGAGGATCTCATCAGATTAGCACGATTATCAGTAGTGGAGATCATTGACCCGCACAAAGGTATCAAGATCTAATCTCAATTTTTGATTTTATTTAAATTTATTTTTTTAGTATTTTAAATCATGTGATCGATCCTATTGCATATAGATTAGATCTATTTCATGTATATTAGATAGATTAAATTATTTAATCTAGATTAGATTTTATTCCATCATGTTCATATTTTTAAAGGTTTAAAAATCTGTATGTTCTGATTTTTGCATGTATGATCCCAAATATGCAACATCCTTTATTTGTTCCATCTGGTAGAGAGATATATTGTAATTTTCATCACAATATCATCTAAACTCTTTTTAATAGATTGGAATACTTTTGACTCTATCCATCAAGGGCCATCGATCATTAGGATGATGCTCGATGAGTCTCACTATCCATCAGTGATACCTAATAGTATGCAGTGACAACCTAGTAGAATGGAATATTGAATCTTTAGATGCAGTTACTGTGTAGTTCAGATCCTCTATCGTGAGTCTCAATAAGATGTAGGTCAAGGATAACTCGTCAAACCTGTTCGTTCATCATATGCCAGATTCAATCAACTCGAGCTCATGTGAAATTTTATGGAAACTTCTTTCCATCATTTACCTACCATGATCATGAATTTTAGGACTCAATCTCATAAACTACATAGCATCTCTCCCTGTCTATCAGAGTCGACAGATCCATCTTGGTGCACACCCTATTCCCACAATGGACTTACTGTAGCCAACATATATTGTAAGATTTCAAATGGCTAGGTAACCAAGTAATCGTGCGGTCAAACTATAGCAACTCCACTGTGAATAGTCGAGGCACTGTAAGTTAAAGAACTATCTATACAATTACAACTTTGAGAAGTCCTAGTGACTTCTCATGTTGATCACGCTCAGTACCCTTGATCTCTATCAAACATCTACACTATCACTCCAGTATCTCCATACTGTAGATTCGAGACTTATCTATTTATGAAGAAAAGTAATTTGTGCATCGATCTATCCGAATCAGTCACCATCCCCATGATGATCCATCGATCGAGAGTATTTAGGAATTAACCACTAATGAAATATGCCTTAAATTTTAAACTTTTGAGAATATGTATCATCGTCTATTAATTCCTTAGACAATTCATGGACACAATTTAAACACAACATGAACAAAAGATAACCTAAATTTATTTATTTCAAAAATTTAATTATAAAAATTATGCCCCTAGAATGTGTACGTATGTCAACCAATCTGGCTTCTAGGCATATATCTAACAAATTCTTACTTGACCTAAAGTCAATTGGTCATGTACCTAAGCCCCATCTTTTCAAGGTGAGCTTCAATCTTTTATTGGCTCATAGCATGGTTAGTGGGTCAGTCACATTCTCTGTGGAGTCGACTCTCTACACCTCGATGAACTTCTTCTCGAGATGGTTTGAATCAGATGAAATCATCGCTCGATGTGCTTGAACTTCTGGTGAGATCTCAACTCCTTAGCTAATGCTATGGCACCATTGTTGTCGTAGAAGAGTAGAATGGCATTTGAAGACATCACATCTAGCTCCACAACAAACTTCTTGAACCAGAATCCTTCCTTAACAACCTCCGATGCAGTGATATACTCTATCTCCATGGTGGAATCTGCAATGATCGGTTGCTTAAAACTCTTCCAATTAATCACACCACCATTACATAGGAATATAAAATCTACCGTAGACTTTCTATCATTAATGTCAGATATGAAGTCTGAGTCTGTGTATCCCTATACGTGTAAGTCTTCTCCTTCAAAAATCCAAGAAGAGATCCTTAGTCCTTCTCAAGTACTTAAGGATATTCTTCATAGCAATCCAATGTTTCTCACCTGAATTTGACTAATATCTGCTTGTGACACTCACAGTAAGAGTGATATCAGGTTGAGTACATAGCATACTGTACATAAGGTTCCCTATAGCAGAAGTATAAGGGATCTTGCTTATACATTGTATCTCCTCAGATGTGCTAGGGTACATCTTCTTGGAGATATGAACTCCATCTTTCAAAGGTAACAGACCCCTCTTGGAGTTCTTCATGCTGAACCACTTCAACACTTTCTGTATGTACAGTTGCTGTGACAAACCTAGCATCATCTTGATCCATCTCTATAGATCTTTATTTTCAGAATATAGGATGCTTCTCCAAAATCTTTTATGAAGAACTCTTTAGACAACCAAACTTTTACATAAGTCATCATAGGAATATCATTTTCAAATTGGAGGATGTCATCCATGTATAATATGAAGAATGTGACAGTCCTCCTACTAACCATCTTGAAAACATACGGTTCCTACTCATTCTTAATGAAACCAAATACTTTAATTGCATCATTAAAATGAGTATTCCAACTTCGAGACGCTTGCTTTAGTTTACAAATGAATCTTTGAAGCTTGCAAACTTTATGATTTTCATCACTGGATGTGAAACCAAAGGCTGCTCCATATAGATATCTTCCTCAAGATATTCATTCAGGGAGGTAGTTTTCACATCCATCTGCCAAATCTTATAGTCATGAGCCACTGCAATAGCAAGCAATATTCGAATAGATTTTAGTATGACAACTGGTCAGAAGGTCTCCTAATAGTTAATGCCTTCGCATTGACTATAATCTTTAGCTACTAGCCTAGCTTTAAAGGTCTCCACCTTTCCATCCGAGTCAATCTTTCTCTTAAGGATCCATTTACACCCAATAGAAACTATTCTTGCTGGTGGATCTACTAAGGTCTAAACCTGGTTAGTATGCATTGAGTC
Source organism: Elaeis guineensis (assembly GCF_000442705.2). Taxonomy (NCBI): domain Eukaryota; kingdom Viridiplantae; phylum Streptophyta; class Magnoliopsida; order Arecales; family Arecaceae; genus Elaeis; species Elaeis guineensis. The sequence goes on along the minus strand of NC_025999.2, from coordinate 31,104,632 downwards.
AATCTTTGACCTCATCGCTTCCAACCATTTCTTGAAGTTGGTATCTGACATCACCTCGTCATAGATTTTAAGATCATCAACATGATCTACATCACCTATGAGAAATATTTTCTCTACATCCTCTTTCAGTATATCCATGTATCTTTCAGAAGGACGTGAGATCTTAATGGATCTATGAGGTAGAATGGATTCCTTAAGTTCTATGACTTGCTGTTCTTCAGAGATACTCTCTTTGAGCTGAATTTTTCTCCCACTGTCTCCATCTTGGATAATTTTTTTTTTCAAGAATATGACATGCCGGCTCATAATCACATTATGATTCTCTGAAAGGTAAAAATAGTATCCTAAAGACTCTTTTGGATACCATATGAAATGAGCTCTCATAGATCTAGTCTCTAACTTATCCACATGTTGTTATTTTATATGGACCGAACATCTCCAAATTTTAAGGTGACCAAAATTTAGCTTCTTACTATGCCATATCTCATATGGTATTGCAAGAACAGGCATAGAGGGAACCTGATTAATTAAGTAATTAGATGTTAACAAGGTATGTCCCCAAAGAAATAGAGAGAGGTCAGTGAAGTTCATCATGGATCGAGCCATATCCAGTAGGATCCGTTTTCTGTATTCTGAAACTCCATTGAGCTAAGGCATTTCAGGTAGAGTCCATTGAGAGAGTATGCCATTATTGCTGAGATAACCAAAAAATTCATTACTCAGATATTCTCTTTCTCGATCTGATCGAAGAATCTTAAATAATTTTTCAGTTTGCTTCTCTCCCACATATTTAAATTTTTTGAACCTTTCAAAGGCTTCAGATTTGTATCTCATAAGAAATACATACTCATACTATAAAAAATTATCAGTAAAGATGATGAAGTAGAGACAACCTCCTCTGATCGATACATCAAATAGGCTGCACACATCAGTATATACCAAAGCAAGTACCTCAGTGGTCCTTTCTTCATATCCTATAAAGGGTAGCTTGATCATTTTCTTTTGAAGATAGGATTCACAGACTGAAAATGACTCATCTGAGAATGAGTCTAAAAGACCATCTTTCTCCAGTCTATTTATCCTTTCTTCTCCAATATGATCTAGCATAAGGTGCCACATGTACTTTAGGTTAACCTCATCTCTAGATCTCTTAGATCCAAAGGCACTCACTGTTTGCTGGATAGATTAACTGATTTATCTACATCGACATACAAATGATGGAGATTATTAATTAAGGGACTACATCTAACCAATTTATTTTCAAAATAAATGATACAATGGTCCTTCTTGAAACTAATTTCATAGTCATCCTGTGCTAGGTTTGAAATAAAAATCAAATTTTTGCTAGCAGTATGTACATAATAATAGTCTCTTAATTCTAGACAGAAATTAGGTGATAACCGAATAGGATAGGTCCCTACAGTCACAGCAGCAACTTTTGCTCCGTTGCCTACTTATGGGGTCATCTCTCCCAACCTCAATCTTCTACATTCCTCAAGATCCTGCATTAAAGTGCACAAGTATACACTAAAATTAGAGTCTATAACATAACTAGTTGTAGAAGAAATTCTAAGGTTAGTCTCAATCATAAGCAGATCCGAAATACCTTCTAAAGATATGTCCCTTGAACTCTTCAAGTTTTCTATCGATATTTGTTGATCTAAAATACTACCTAGCTTCTTGAAACTCAAAGTACCTTTCAAGTTTCTTAGCCAATCCTTGCAGTTTAAATTTGACTTTTAACAAAATAAAAATATGTAGAAAGCATTGATTCGGGTCGATTCCATAAAGAAGACGATGCTGATTTGAAATTTTTTATTTTATAAAAATAAAAAAAGATACAAAAAAGTAATTAAAATCAAAAAATAAAAATTAAAAATATAAAAAAAAATTGATACTAAGATTTACTATCTAGATCTTAGCTTTTACTTATAATAAAATAAAAAATAAAAATTTAAGGTGCATAAAAATAATTTGATACTAAGATCTATTATCTAGATCTTAATATCTATTTGTAATAAAAATAAATAGTAAAAATTTAAAAGTACATAAAAATAATCTGGTACTAGGATCTACTATCTAGATCTTAGCGTCTACTTACAATAAAAATAAATAACAAAAATTTAAAGAGTATAAAAATAAATTTTATATTAATAAAAAATAAAATTTAAATATAAAAAATTTAAAAAATAAGTAAATAAAATAAAATAAACTATAAAAAAATTTAAAAAAAATAAATAAAATAAAAATTATAACAAAGATTTCATAGTCGATTGGTGCAGCCTCGTCGGAAAAATGGTTGATGATCTCTCCTTCTTCTTTCAAACTCCTTAGAGCATGTTGGGCTTCCTCTTCTTCTTCCTCTTTGGATCTTGATCTCAGATCGGTGTTGGCGTGGAGATGGCGTAGGAAATAGAACCCTTCTTCTTAGCACCTCTTGCCTCCAAACAACCTTCAACCCAAGCTTGCCTACTACCCTCTCTATGCCTCTCCCTCTCTTGGATGATTTTTCTTATATGCTTGGACCCTTTTTATAGCCTTCATAGCCTCCTCATATCATATCTCCTTACTAGCCTCGATTTCCTTCGTGTAACAGGTCTCCTGGATGCACTAGAGCTCTTGTTCCGCATCCCATATGCTTGTCCCAGGCAAAATAGGATTCTGACCATTGGATTGAGTTTAAACACATGAGATTGCATAAAAAAATCACTGCCCAGCTCCTTATCATAGCCGAAATCAACGTCAATTATTGAATCTTGCTTCAAATTAGATTTGGACAATTGGATGGTGCAAAAGAGGTCTTCTCTGATTTAGTTCTCAGTCAGCAACTTACCAACCATTGGATCACCCTTGAAAATCACTACCAGCCATCGGATTGCACTCAAAATATGGGCCACTACCGCTGGATATGGGATAGGATGTTCTCAGCTATTGATCAAATGTTTTAAATCATTTTTAGCTGTCTGATTGCGCAAATCCCTTTTGCCAGCCTATGCACCACGTGTAGACTCGGGATCCTATGCTGTGGACTGTGACTTATTTCTATGGACTGATCAATCGGTCCACGATACATCGATTGCTTTAAAAATTAGTTTTGGGCTGATTTTTGATTGGTTTTTGGGCTGATTTTTGAGCTTCTTGGCTTGGTCTCCATATCCAATATTTTTTGCTATGTACGTAATGAATTGAGCTTAGATTTAGGCTTAATTGGGCTTGATGTGATAAAATCTTCATGACTAATAATTTTTGAAACAGAGCATAATAAGTATCAAATATAAAATAATAAAGATTAAATATCAAATATTTTAATACTTTTTATACTATATTTAATCCATTGATCATACCCTCTCAACTTAAACTTTGCTCATCCTTGAGTAAAGAAAGGATTTAAGGCTAGGTATCATTTAACTTAGAGTTTCAAATTTCATCAGATAATTTTTAAAAGGGCCATTGATATTTAGTAGAGCATGAGTGAGGTATGTCATTGGGGTATTAGTACTAATCAATATAGGAGTTAAGCCAAGAACATTAAATCTTTTTTGAACTTTTTCTAAATTGCCCCTATGTTGACCTCATGATTGATTTTGATAATTATCAAATTTTTAATAATTATAAATCTAACCATGTGTTTCAAGAATAAATGTAGGTCTTTTTTAGATGTTCTAATTAAAGAAATAATCCATGAGAAAGATCTCCTCAAAATTCATTAAGTTAAAAGAATTAAAGAAGAATTTTTGAGTTTCTGACTTAGTGGACTTGATCCCAAGAAGAAAGGAGCTGATTCCTTCATTGAAATAGGCACCAAAATGAGTAATTTTAAGTTTTAGAAGGATTGGAGTTGACTCCAAGATAAAAGGAGTTGACTCTGGCATGTTGGAAATGCGATGGCATGCAGACGAGTCGACTCGAAGAAGATCCGAGCTGACTCGGTCTCAGAAGATAGAGAATAATTTTTCAGGCCCTACGACCAAAACTTGAGTTGACTCATGGACTCGTGGCCAAATGAAGTCAACTCCAAAGAAAATCGAATTGACTCTAAGCACAGGGCAGGTTATAATGGCTAGTTTTCTACACTTCTCCAACAGATATTTTCTTCTCCAATGGCTAGTTCAATCCCTCCAATGATCAAATCTCTATTTTTAGCCATTGTGAAGCTTATTTAAAGATGGAGAATCAAAAGAATATGTGGAGAAGTGGATCAAAAGAAAAAATCATTCAAATAGAGAGAGCTCCATTGAATATCCAAGAGAAAGAGAAAAGAAAGGAGTTTTAGCTTCAAATTTAGAGAGCATTCAAGAGAGATCTTCCATAACTTCTCAAGCATCCTCTCAATCTTCAAAGAAAAGTGTTCAAGCTTCAAAAGAGTCGATCATTCAACCTCTTCTTCATGCATCAAAAAGAGTTCCTTTTGTTTTTATTTTGTGCTGAATTTTATTCATCCTTGTATTTTATTTTCTTTACAAGTTTCTTTGGGGGAAAGAAATTTGGGGTTAAGGCCTATCCAAGCCTGTAATTGGATACCGTAGGTTTTGGTTGGTTGGTTCAAAAAATTAATTAAATTTAATTATGATCTCAAAAAATAATTATGTAAGATTTTGGTTGGTGAGTCCGTAAAATCAACTAGATTGATAATGAGTCCAGAAAGCTATCGGTGTAAAATTGTGGTTGGTGATCCTGAAATCAATTAAGTTTATTTGTGATCCTGAATTAAAACAAACATACTATAGTCGGATGATTATCATAAAATTTTCAAGAGATTCTTGGGGAGTGGATGTAAGTGCGGGGTTTCACAGAATCACTATAAATTTTTTGATCTTTATGGTGTACTTGCTTTATTTACTTTTTATATTTATCTTGTATTATTTTAATTTAAGCTTTGCTTAATTCCACTATTGCATACATCATATACTTCTCAAACATACAACTTAGCTCAAATAGAAGCACATTCTTGCTTAAAGTTTAATTTGGCTAAAATTTTATAAGAACCCAATTCACCCCCCCTCTGGGCTACAACCTCTGGGCAAAAGTGATTTCAGAGTAGGTGCTCTATTATTAGTTATTGATCTAGCGGTCTAGAGTCAAAGATCATGGCAACCCAAATTAAATCTATGTTTAATAAAGGCCACTCTATAGATCATCTCCCACTTTTTAATGGTTTAAATTATATCTATTGGAAAGGCAGAATAAAAATTTTCATACAATCACATGATTATAATTTATGAAAAATTATAGTTAATAGCTCACACACACCTAATACATTAATTGAGCATGATCAAGAAATAGCCTAACTAAATACCAAGGCCATGAATTTACTTTATTGCTCATTAGACATTAATAAATTTAATGTAATTTCTTCTTGTATTTCAGCAAATCAAATTTAAGAGAAATTGAAAATAACTTTTGAGAGAGTAAATCAAAGAGAAGAATCAAGCTCCCTAGAAGATAAGGAAGCTCACCCCACCTTATGCCTCATGGCTCATGAGGATGAAATGAAAAAAAAATAAAAGTAAAAGAAAGCAATGATTAAGGGGAAGAAAGGCAAAGAAAAAAAATTGAGGAAGAGAAAGAATGTATCTCAAATCCTTGCCTCAAGACTCAAAATAATGAGGTAAATATTGAAAATTCTTTCGACTTTACTTTTGATGAATTATTTGAAGCCTTCAATAATTTAATGGATAAATTTAAAAAGTTAAGACTGAAAAATAAAGAACTTAAAAAATCTAATTTATTTTTGACTGAAGAGAGGAACATAATTTTGTTAGAAAAGGAAGATCTTTTAAGAGAAAATAATTCTTTGACTGAAGATAAAGAAATACTTCTTAAATCTAAAAAATCTTTAGTTAAAGAAAATAATAAGTTGAAAGAAGAATCTAAAAAATCCAAATTTTCTATTGAAGAAAAATTATTGAAAAAAAAATCTCTTTTGGAAGAAAATATGAAATTAAGAAAAGAGATTGAAATATTGAAGCTTATGCTTAAAAAGTTTACAATTGACTCTCAAAAGCTTCAATCTATTTTAATCAATCAAAAAGTTATTTTCAATAAAACTGAAATTGATTGCAATTCATTAAGAAAATAAAAATTTATCAAGAATATTTTTACTAAAGTCTCATTTGAAAAATATTCTATCACATGTTTCAAATATAACAAAGTTGGCCACAAAATTTTTGAATATAATACTAAAGAATTGGCCACACTTTAACTAAATAAATTTGGATTTCAAAAGAAACAATGTGCTCTAACCTCAATGGATCTAAGATGGCTTGGATATCAAAAATTAAAAAATAATTTTTGCAAGTATGCCAAGCATCCAAAAACATAAAAGGAATTAATTCTTGAAAATGGATGCTTTGGACTTGAAATGGATGGGTGGTGATACTTGATAAAAGCTAAACTTATTTTGATATCTCACCATTAATGATTGTTAAAATTATTTTGCTAAAGATTGATTTTGATGATCCATTGATATTTATGCATGTATGCTCATTGTGATTTTTTGCTTTGAGTATTTTTCATGTATTGCTAAACTCTAGTATATACTTTCAAGCTCTCCCAATTCTATATATCATTTTGATTATGTATCATAAGTATACATTTTTTTTTAAAATTCAGCATTTACCCAAATCCCTATATTATTATTTGAAAAACTTAAACTAAAGTAAGTTTGATTGGACATGAAACTAGTTGAGTGCAAATTTTACAAATTATCTCTTGACACTCTCATAAGACATGTAATCATGAAAATCTCCTAAAAATTGTTTGATATAAGAAACATCAAGATAAGCTATCAAATCATAAAAGATTACATACTTGATGATTTGCATTGCATTTTAGTTTAACCCTTGAGGATTAAATATTCCCCTAGTCAAAACTTCACTATAGAGCCTTTATCTAGTTTCTCCTTGAATTTACTTGATTTGATTATTATACCTCCAATTGATCAATTTAATTCTCCTAATTTAATTTGAATATTATTCCCAATCTCTGTTTTGATTTCCGGTTGATTTATTCCTCAATTTGATCAAATCCCCATACTTTTGTACTTTGCTTGTCTTGGCCTAGCCATATAAATTTGCTTGAGCATTCATATAGTTTTGATCATCAATTTTTGATAATTAATTAATATCAAAAAATCAATTTTGATCTCAAAAAAGAATTTATTAATGAACACTCATATCTTGTTTTGATTGATTGATATTGAACAATGAATTTGAAAAATGCTCCTCTTAACGCTATCATTTTATCTTTAAAGCTAAATATTTAAAGAGAATTTTAGTTTTAATCGATTGGTATAGATAGCTTATTTTTTGCCTTATATCTCATTGATTTACTTTTTGACAAAAATAAAAAATATCTTTATCTCAAATCTAATTTTATAAAGCAATCTCATATTTAAATCTTAAAATCAAACTAGTGAATTTACTATATTCAAAAAGGAGGAGATATATTTTTGAAATCTATATTGATCAAAAGAAAAAAGATTACACTTTTTGGATAGAATCTCAAAATATTTGGTATCAGATAGCCTATTTTTTGCCTGAATTCCATCGCATTATCTTTTGATAAAAGAAAAATATGCTATGTTCCAAACTGAATCTTGCTATTATACTGCTTGGGATAAATTCTTGTGATATATTTTTGAATAATCTATTTTAATATCAAAAAGGAGAGAAGTATTTTCAAGACTATATTATTCAAAATTTTTGAATTGAGAAGTATGTTTGCATCTATATTTTTGAGAAAAGAAAGAAGTCTTGATTTGAATTTCAAAATTAAACCCACTTTGTATTTTTGCAAAAGGGGAGAAAAAATAGTTAAGAAGAAAATATGCCCTTAAAAGGATAGTTGATCAAAAATGTCTCGATTTGTAAAACTAAAGGGGGCAAAAATGAAAAGCTTAAATATGCTCAATTTTGAAAGAGAAAAGGAGAGAAAACATTAAAGAATAACTAATCAAATGAATATATATCTAAATTTGATAATCTGAATTTAGATGTGCTTAATTTGAATTAAAGAGTGGGAGAAAAGTTGAAAAGTAATATTATCTAGTCGTGGTTGAAAATTTAAATTAATTTGTATTGAGAAAAAAAAATTTGATCTTAAACTCTTGATTTGAGCCTTCATATGCCTTTAGTTTGTCCAAAAATTCTAATTAATTTATGTTGAGAAAAATGAATGATGATGTTAAATTCTCAAACCATTATATTTTGTTTTTTTTAATTTGAACTTTCATGTGCTTATTCAATTTGATTTACATGACATGATTGCTCAATCATTCTTGAAAATCAATTGGAGCTAAATTATATTTTGAAATATATTGGAAAATCTGAATATAATGCAAAATTTTTGATATGCCTTGAGAAATCTTCATAAAATTATTTGTATCAAGATAATTTTTGCTTAAGAAATGAATTTAAAAATTTATTTCTCAAATGCTCTAATACTACATGTTAGAACCAATGGTTTGTTCGATACATTTTCGATACATATTTTTTCCAAACTTAATTGATAGGAATTTATTAAGAAAAGAAAAGAATGAATATTGATGTATCTAGTATGCTTGATTTTATTGTTCAAATCCTTGAAAAGCTCTATTCCTCCTAAATCTTGTAAGTATTTATTTGAAAATCTAATCACAAAAGTCAAATTCATTCAAAAAGAAGAAGAGTTATTTGAATCTGAATTCAAATTGAATTTCTGAAAAGAATGTAATGTTTTAAGCATGTTTTGACTCTTAAAAGAAAATTGATTCATTTGAATTGATTTTCTAAATTTGATATAATTTAATTGATTTTGATGATATATTTTGCTCTGATACATTCATGATACCTTTTTTTTAATATGATACAACTTGATTGATTTTGATGATATTTTTCTATAAATTGTTTGATGCAAAGAGAAAGAAAAGATATATGCAATCTGAATTCAAAAGATGGTTAAAATTTGAAGTATTCAAACAAAAAGAAAAATTTATGAATTTTTTTGAGTTTTCATTTGTTTTTGAAGATTCATTAATCCTTTCCTTGAGCTTTTTGAAATTGTCAAAAAGAGAGAGAAGAAATATTGAGTATATGCTTATACTCATATGTTTCATGCCTAAATGCTTATGTGCTTCATGTCTCAATGTTTCATGCCTAGAAATTCTTGAAGAACTTGAAACATACATTTTACATCATTTAAATCATGAAACCATTTGAAACATTAGCTAAATTGGAGCATTCATGAAGTACACATTCATATGTGCACATTCTACCACTTCATGATTTATACTAACCAATTAGTTGAAACACATTAATTTTATTTTTGTGCATATACTCAAAGTTTTGCCATCATCAAAAAGAGAGAGATTGTTGACCCCATGATTAATTTTGATGATTATCAAATTTTGAGTAATTATGGATTAGACCATGTGTTTCAAGAATGAATGTAGGTCTTTTTCAGATGTTCTAATTGAAGAAATAATCCATGAAAAAGATCTCCTTAAAATTTGCTAAGTCAAAGGAATTAAAGAAGGATTTTGAGTTTTTGACTTAATAGAGTTGATCCCAGGAAGAAAGGAGCCAATCCCTTCATTGAAATAGGTGACAAAATGAGTAATTTCAAGTTTTAGGAGGATTAGAATTGATCCCAAGATAAAAATAGTCGACTTTATTATGTTGAAAATGCGATGGTACGCAGGCGAGTCGACTCGAAGAAGATCCAAGCCGACTCGATCTCAGAAGATAGAGAATAATTTTTTAAGCTTTATGGCCGAGTCGACTTGTGAGGAACTTGAGTCGACTCATGGTCAAATGAAGTCAACTCCAAAGAAAATCGAGTCGACTCAAAGCACGGGACAGGCTATAATGGCTAATTTCAGCACTTCTTTCACTCCAATGGCTAGTTCAACACCTCTAATAGTCAAATCTCCATCTCCAGTCATTGTGAAGCTTATTTAAAGATGGAGAATCAAAAGAAAATATGGGGAAGTGGATCAAAAGAAAAAATCATTCAAATAGAGAGAGCTCCATTGAATATCCAAGAGAAAGAGAAAAAAGAGGACTTTTAGCTTCAAATTCAGAGAGCATTCAAGAGAGATCTTCCATAACTTCTCAAGCATCATCTCAACCTTCAAATAAGAGTGTTTAAGCTTCAAAAGAGCTGATCATTCAATCTCTACTTCGTGCATCAAAAAAATTTCTTTTTATTTTTATTTTGTATTAAATTTTATTCATCCTTGTATTTTATTTTCTTTACAAGTTTCTTTGGAGAAAAAAAAATTTGGGGTTAAGGCTCGTCTAAGCCCATAATTAGATGCTGTAGATTTTGGTTGGTTGGTCTAAAAAATCAACTGGGTTTAACTATGATCTTGAAAAATAATTGCATAAGATTTTGGTTGATGAGCCTGTAAAACCAACTGGATTGATAGTGAGCCCAAAAACTATCGGTGTAAGGTTGTAGTTGGATATCCTAAAAATCAACTAGATTTGTTTGTGATCCTGAGTTAAAATAAACACACTGTAGTTAGGTGATTATAGTAAAATTTTCAAGAGATTTTTGGAGAGTGGACGTAGATGGGGTGTTGCACCAAACCACTATAAATTTCTTTATCTTTTTGATGTGCTTGCTCTATTTACTTTCCATATTTGCTTTGCATCATTTAATTTAAGCTTTGCTTAATTCCACTGTTGCATACATCATATATATCTCAAACACACAACTTAGCTTAAATAGAAGTATATTCTTGCTTAAAATTTAATTTGGCTAAAATTTTATAGGAACCCAATTCACCCTCCCCCACTCTTGAGTTGCTACGTTTGGGCAACACCCTACCTTTATCTCTAAATCATCTAACTTTTATATGGACAAATATATTGTTACTTTTATTCTTCATTTATTATAAAAATATCTTCATATTGCCCACTTTTTGATATGAACCACAATGCTTATTTAGGCGAAGGGGTCTGATTACTCGATGGAAGACCAATATTTAAACTTTGCTTTTCTTTTTTTTATTATTTCTTTAATGTTGTGTCATTTTTGAGTGTCTTAACTTTTTAAACTTTCTATCTAACTCATGTAGCAAGTTTTTAGCCAATGACTTTCGAACCAGATGGCTTTAGGACACAAGGTATAAGATATCCCTCGGATTTGCTCGAATCAAATATATTATGAGTTAAAACTAGCTGTACAATAAAGTTTCTTTGTTCTTCATATCTTTTGACACGAAACTCAATTCTTTGTTCTTCATATCTTTTGACACGAAACTCAATTCTTACTTAATTTTTTTTTAATAATTTATTTTATAAAAAATATATAGTTGTCCTACACAAGCTTATAGAAAATAAATTCTTTTTTGATGTTGATAGGAGAAATTAGAAATGCTCACAAAAAAAATATTTATGTTCAAAACTTAACTCTTTATTAAATTTTCTTAATACTTGATGTTGCCCAACTATGCAACCCAAGAGGGGGGGTGAATTGGGTTTCTAAAAATTTTAAGCCCAACAAATAACTTATGAAGAACAAAACAATGGCTTTAAATCAATATTAATTACCTAAAGTAGTATTGCAAGGATATAATAAAGAAATAAGATAAAGCGATAAAGCACACCACAAACACAAGGATTTATAGTGGTTCGGTGCTAACCTTGCACCTACATCCACTCCCCAAGATCCCACTTGGGAATTTTAATCCACTATCCTTTGTATTCAACCCGAATACAAAACGTCAGAAACTCCGACACTAGCTATCCCAAGCTAGAATACAAGACGTCGGAAACTCCGACCCTAGCTATCCCAAGCTAGAACACTTGTTTTCCGGGTACAAGCAAATCCAAAACACTCCGATTTCAGGTTCGGATCAACCTTTCCTTGTTTTGGAAATCCTCCAAAAACAAGAGCAAAAACTCACAAAGAATAAGAATATTTAGAGCACAGATGAATACAATAACAGCTCCTTAAATGAGCAAATATAACAATAAAAGCTTTACTCAAATGAAGAACCCCTTTTTCAGATTTTCTCAAGATGAATGAACGGTTGAACGCTTGAGAAGAGGTTGATTGTTGATTGAAGATCTCTTGAAAGCTTTGAACAATCTCTAGATCAAGGTTGAAAACAATCGACTTGAAAGATTCTCTCTTTGAATGCTCTTGCTTTTCTTTTTCACAAACTCTCTTGAATATTGTGGATCCTCTCTCTTCTTCTTGAAAATTTCGTTGATCTCAGATTTCGGATCCTCTCTTCTCTTTTGATCTCACGTTTGATCTCCCAATTTCCACACTTTTTCTTTGCAATTTGATCTGCTATTTAATCTGCAATTTCTTTCACCATTTTAAGCATTTTATGGCATTAGTAGCAAGAGAAAATAATTTAGGCAGATAAAGAGCCGTTAGAGGATTTTTAGGAAGCATAAATGGCAATTAAAACGGGCAAAAAAATAGCCGTTGCTGACATTTTCCGTCGCAGGGGTCGACTCATGAGTCGACTCATGCTTCAGGGGTCGACTCATGAGTCGACCTCTGTTGCAAAAACCAGAGAATGCTTTTCTGGAATTTTTGGCTCAAATTAGCAGGGGTCGACTCATGAGTCGACTCATGCCTTGTGGGTCGACTCATGAGTCGACTCACAGGTCGTGCCAAGCCAGAAAACTAGCATGCCAAGGAGAATTTTTGCGTGCCAATCAGCTCACAGTGCCATGAGTTGACTCATGAGTCGACTCATGCACTTCAAACCTTCATAACTTCAAAAATATAAGTCCAAACACAATAAAATTTTCACCAATAGATTTCAAATCATTTGTTCTACCAAATGGTACTATCAAATCAGAATTTTAGTGAAATTATGATTTTGCCCTTGAAGAGCATAAGGACTTTTTCATTTTAAAATATTGTATCCCTTCAATCTGTTTTGTAATCATCAAAATCAATCTAGGAGCAACAATCTCCCCCTTTTTGATGATGACAAAACATATGAACAAAAATATTTATGTTAAAGCATTAATTTCAAAAGAATCCATTATAGGTGTATATGCTTGAAAAGAGTATGATTCTTTTGGCATGTAATATAAATGCAAAAATAGTTTGTCCATTTTCTTTAAGATTTGAAAAGGGTATTAGATTATTTTGAGTTCAAGATATATCAGAGCAAGAGAAGATAAATAACTTTTTCTATGTATCAGAGCAAAAATAATTTTTACAATGATATCAGAAAAGATTTTATAATGTATCAGAGCAAGAAAATTTTTAATGTATCAGAGAAAATTTCATACAGTATCAGAGCAAATGTTATAATATATTAGAGAAACCTTCACACTGTATCGGATCAAATGTTATCATGTATCAGATCAAGTTGAAAGAAATTGTAGGATGTATCAGAGTAAAACAAATTTCTTATTGATGTATCAAGGTGAGTAAAATTTCAAAAGCAAGTTTGTATATCAGAGCTTATATATAAAAAAATACTTATTTGCATTGTACTCATGATTTTGCTTTTGATGGATAACTTTTTGTTAAAGTTCTGTCTGATACCAAATTTTGATACCAAAATTTCTCAAAGTTTTGTTTAATCTTTCAATCCTTGTTTTTGTCTAATTTTCCAATATTTGTTTAATTTCTTCAATTTAATTTCTCCCCCTTTTTCTCATAATTTAGGGTTTTGCTTTTTGTCTAATTTCAATTTTTGTTTAATTTTAATTTCTCCCCCTTTTTGACATCATCAAACATAGTTAACTCTTCCTTTTCTTTTTCTGAAATATTCTTTAATTTCCTCCTCTTTAGAGTTTTTCACAAATGTTTGCTCCCCCTTAATATAGCAATTATCAATAGCAAACAACAATAAGGAGAAGATAATATTTCAACAGATGTATCGGAGATTGAAATATAACCAAAATATAATCATTACAAAGAGGTAGAAATATAGGTAAAAGATGATTCCATTAATATCATAATTGTTTCATAAAATTCAACCAGCTAAATGTCAATACATGGCCCCAAGGTATAGATCTTAGAACAAGATACTAACTCCTAAGATCTAGATAAGTCAATGATCAGAGTCATCAGATATAGTATGAGAAGATGATGGATCAGAAGTGCGTCCTCTACCCCGTCTGCCTCTGCCACGAGTAGGAGAACGAGATGAACTGGAAGGCTGAGAACGCAGAGATACTAGGGCTGATACCATGAGTCTGATAGAATCAAGTACGTTCAGTGCTCTGGAAACAGATTGAAGTAGAGCAGTGAACTGGGTGGTAGCATGCTCACTCGATCCACGGATCTCTTTCCTCAGTAGCTCATATCCACCTTCTAGTGCTCCTCTGAGCCTGCCAGCCTCTGCAGTGAGGTCTGTGACCTCAATAGTAGACTCCTGTGGCTGGGGATGGGCCAATGCAAGAACTTGCCCCTGCAAGTCAAGAACTCTGCCAGTCAGTCTCCAGACTGTGTCCTCAAGCTGCTGTATCCTGACGGACTGATCTGAAATCATCTGAAATACAGTGGAGATGTGGGGAGTAATGGTCTGATCAGAAGAAGTAGCTCCAGGTGCAAAAGAAGTACTACTCCACTGGCTAGACAACAAAGAAGCCACACGCTGAGATATATGCTTGATCTGATCATCAGCCAGTCTGAACTCTGAATGAGGTGCTCTGCTCTCTGGCTGATACAATGGTGTGGGCATCCTAGTAAACTCAGAAGGGCCAGCCTCTATATCAGGAATGAACTGTGTATCTGGTGATGCTGCCCTGAAATCATGTATAGGAGAAGATGGACCTTCTTCTTCTATTCTGCCTTCAGTTCTGTCTTCAGCTCTTTCCTCAGCTCTCTCCTCAGCTCTTTCTTCAGAGCCCTTGATCCAACCACCAACAGTCTTTGTAATTCCCATTCGGTGCAGGCTGTGTTGGTTGAAAGTGTCCACATGTGAGAGCTTGGTAGGTGTCTCCCCCTCACTGCTAACTCCAAACCTCCTAAATACTCTAGTAAGGGCCATACCATAAGGCAAGTGTGCCTTGGATCTGTTCAAAGTTTCTCTCATGGCCTCTATCATAAGTGCAGGGAGGTTTAGGGGGGTCTGAGTGATGATATGAAACATGACACATACATCTCTGCCAGATAGTAAGTCATGTCTACCACTCCTAGGAAAGAATAGTTTTGTCACAATCTGATGCAGGACCCTCATCTCAATGGACAGTAGCTTTGCTTCCAATTTGTTTAAACTTCCTGAAAAAGCTTCTCCTAAGATAATTCTGATCCCTTCTTCTTTAATTGGGAGTTCCATATATGAGTATCCTTCACTAGGCAACTGAAGTATCTCTCCCAATATCCTAGAATCCAAACAGATGTCAATCTCCTTTACAGTTGAAGTCACAGACCCGTTTCCATAATTTAGGTTCTGGTAGAACTCTCTGACTAGATCAACATAGGTGACTTCCTTAAGAGAGCAATAAAGTTCCCATCCTTGATTTTTGATCTTGGTAGCAAAAGTAAAGCCTTCTTTCTCAAAGAACCGAAAATCTATATTTTCCCGGTTTCTACTTTTCTATCAGAAAGAAGATTTACACTGGGGCTTATGGAGGATTGAGAGGGACCTTGAGCAGGTACTGAAACTGAATTGGGAACAGTGGAAGACTGAGCATGCCTTTTCTTTCGGACAATTTCCTCAGGCTCTCGGATTGATTTCCTCCTTTGGGAAAGTTTCATCTTTGGAGCCATATCCAATAAAGTAGCAGACAAGAAGACTTGAATTCAGTGGAGGAGGGATCACAAAAGAGTAAAGAAGAATTTTGGTGGAGAAAAGAAGTGGATTTTGAATGAACGGTGAAGTTCTAGGGCACGTTCCACCCGCGCCTATCACTGCAGAAAGCACAGAAAAGTCCTTTTCAAGGAGGCGATTTTTGGTGGAGAGAAGGAGGGAGAATTGCCTTAGAATTGATCCTTGGATTTGGAGCAAAAAGAGTTGGAGAGGACGGCTTTCGGAAGGAAGACGACGAGAAGATGAGTCGTCTCATAAACAGGGTTTCCCGTTTTAAAAACAATGAACCCGATGGAAGTTGGTGGGATTTACAAGTTTGCCATTGAGTCGACTCATGGGGGTCGACTCATGAAGTTCAGAAAATCAGGAAAAATACAAATAAATTTCAGAAAAATTCAAAATTTTGGGAGAAGGAATTTTGCTCAATGATAAGTTTTTAGAGTGATAAAATTGAGCTTTTGGAACCAGGATAGTTGTTGAAATTGAGCTCTAAGAATATTTGATAATAATTAAGAGAAGTTTAGGCAAATGGATCTAGAATTCCTAGATTTCTCCTAATTTCACAGAATCTATCCTCACTAAGGGCCTTTGTAAAGATATCGGCTAATTGATTTTCAGTGCAAACATATTCAAGAATTATATTTTTGTTTTGAACATGTTCTCTTATAAAATGATGTCTTATTTCAATATGTTTAGATCTTGAGTGTTGTATTGGATTTTTAGATAGATTTATGGCACTTGTATTGTCACATTTTATTGGAGTTTCATTAAGTTTGATTCCAAAATCTTCGAGTTGTTGCTTAATCCACAAGATTTGAGCACAACAACTTCCGGCTGCAATGTATTCGGCCTCAGCCGTAGACAGTGCCACCGAATTTTGTTTCTTGCTAAACCATGAGATTAGGTTAACTCCAAGAAATTGGCAAGTTCCACTTGTGCTTTTTCTATCTAATTTACATCCAGCAAAATCAGCATCAGAAATCCTAACAAATTAATTTGTGAGTCCTTAGAGTACCATAACCCTATAGTTTGTGTACCATTTAAGTATCTAAGGATTCTTTTAACAGCATTCAAATGAGATTCCTTAGGATTAGATTGATATCTTGCACATAAGCAAACACTAAACATGATATCAGGCCTACTTGCAGTTAGATATAATAATGAGCCAATCATACCTCTGTAGTATTTTAAGTCTACGCTTTTACCTTCATCATCCTTGTCAAGCTTACTTGAGGGACTCATTGGTGTGCCAATAGGTTTGCAGTTCTCCATTCCAAATCTTTTGAGTAGTTCCTTGGTGTACTTGCTTTGGGTGATGGAGATTCCCTCTTTTGATTGTTTGATTTGGAGTCCGAGAAAGAAAGTGAGTTCTTCCATCATGCTCATCTCGAACTCTCCCTGCATAAGCTTAGCAAAGTCTTGACAAAGGGATTCATTAGTAGACCCAAAAATTATGTCATCAACATAAATTTGTATAATTAGCATATCATTTTGGTTTCTTCTAATAAATAGGGTTGTGTCTACATTGCCTCTTGAGAAACCATTATTTAGTAGAAATTTGCTTAGCCTTTCATACCATGCTCTAGGTGCTTGTTTTAGACCATATAAAGCTTTATTTAATCTAAAGACATGATTGGGAAAAGCATGATTTTCAAATCCAGGGGGTTGTTCTACATATACTTCTTCAGAAATATATCCATTTAAAAATGCACTTTTAACATCCATTTGAAATAGTTTGAATTTCATAAAGCAAGCATAAGCAAGTAGAAGTCTAATAGCTTCTAATCTAGCAACAGGTGCAAAGGTTTCATCAAAATCAATTCCTTCTTCTTGATTATATCCCTTAGCAACCAGTCTTGCTTTATTTCTAATTACATTTCCATGCTCATCTAATTTGTTTCTAAAGACCCATTTTGTGCCAATTATTGAATAATCTTTAGGTCTTTTTACTAAGGTCCAAACATTATTTCTTTCAAATTGATTAAGTTCCTCTTGCATAGCATTAATCCAGTTATGATCATTTTCAGCCTCTTCAAAAGTTTTAGGTTCAAGTTGAGATACGAAAGCACAATGATTAAGTACATCTCTAAGTGAAGAACGTGTTTTTACCCCATGCATAGGATCACCGATAATTAATTCCTTAGGGTGGTTGTGAACATACCTCCATTCCTTGGGTAAGTCATTTGTACCTTGAGGTTGTTCTTGAATTTCTTCACCTTTCTCATTTTGTTCATCTTCTTGATCCTTGTCTTCTGGAGTTGCTGAATCTTTCAGAGTGATCTCCTTCATACCTTCTATTAGTGGATCTGCATCATCAACACCCTCATTCTTCCTTGAAGGAGGATCGTTAGATTCATCAAAGACAACATGTATGGACTCCTCAACTACTAAGGTTCTTTTGTTGAACACTCTAAATGCTTTACTAGTGGAGGAGTAACCTAGAAGGATTGCTTCATCTGATTTTGCATCAAATTTACCAAGTTTTTCTTTGCCATTATTTAATACAAAACATCGGCAACCAAAAACATGAAAATAGGCAATATTTGGTTTTCTTCCTTTCCAAAGTTCATAGGGGGTTTTCTTTAAAAATTGTCTTATTAAAGCACGATTTAAAATGTAACATGCTGTGTTAATAGCTTCCGCCCAAAAATATCTTGGAAGGTTGCTTTCACAAAGCATGGTACGGGCCATTTCTTCTAAGGTTTTATTTTTCCTTTCAACTACCCCATTCTGTTGGGGTGTCCTAGGAGCAGAGAAGTTATGGCCAATTCCCTTTTCATCACAAAAATTTTCAAAGTCATGATTTTCAAATTCTGTTCCATGATCACTTCTAATATTTTGAATTGAAAACCCTTTTTCATTAGTGACTTTTCGATGAAATTTAGTGAAAATTTGAAAAGTTTCATTTTTGTGAGCTAAAAAGAAAACCCAAGTAAAACGAGAGTAATCATCTATTATTACAAATCCATATCGTTTTCCTCCTAGACTAGTGGTTTTAGTTGGTCCAAATAAATCCATATGTAAGAGCTCTAAAGGTCTAGAAGTTGAAATAGTGTTTTTGGATTTAAATGATACTCTAGTTTGTTTACCTAATTGGCATGCATCACAAATTCTATCCTTTTCAAAATTCAATTTTGGCAAACCGAGAACTAAATCTTTTTTGATTAATTTTGAAAGAGAATGCATGCTGATATGTGCAAGTCTACGATGCCACAGCCAACTAGTCTCATTTATTTTAGCATTTAAGGAAACTAGGCATTGCATGTCTAATTTAGTTAAATCATTCAAGTCTACCATATAAACATTGCCATGCCTATGTCCTATAAATTTAATGCCATCGTTAATAGGACTCGTCACAATGCATACAGATGATTCAAAACTTACTTTATACCCTTTATCACAGAATTGACTAATGCTAAGTAAGTTATGCTTTAAACCTTTAACAAGTAAAACATTCTCAATGTATTTGGAGGGAGTGATACCAATGTTACCTATCCCGATGATCTTTCCTTTGCCATTATCTCCAAAGGTGACCATCCCTCCATCCTTAGCATCAAGCGTGATGAATTGTGATTCATCACCAGTCATGTGTCTCGAGCATCCGCTGTCAAGATACCATTTCCTGTTTCCTTCTTGGGATGCTAGACACACCTGCAAGCACAGATCAA
>NC_025999.2:31018747-31085140 GCF_000442705.2 Elaeis guineensis | reverse complement strand
GCTCCCGTAAAAACCCAGGCGGAGCCTTCCTGCAATAATAGTTAAAGGCAGGGTCGCTCCCGTAGGAGTCCGGACGGGGCTTACCAGCGGTTGCTGTTGAGGACGGAGCCCGGCTCCCGTAGGAGTCCGGGCGGAGTCTACTTGCGGTCGAAGTTGTTGGTGGAGTTCGGCTCCCATAGGAGTCCGGACAAGTCTGTCTGCGTCGTTGGAGTCGAGGGCGAAGCCCGATCCCCGTAGGAGCCCGGCGGAGCTTCCTGCATTAATGTCAAAAGCAGGGTCCGGCTCCCGTAGGAGTCCGGACGGGGCTTACTGCGGTTGTTGAGGACGGAGCCCGGCTCCCGTAGGAGTTCGGGCGGAGTCTACTTGCGGTCAAGTTGTTGGCGGAGTTCGACTCCCGTAGGGTCCGGACGAAGTCTGTCTACAGCGATCGTTGGAGTCGAGGGGCGAAGCCCGGCTCCCATAGGAGTCCGGGCGGAGTCTTCCTGCAATTAAAGTCAAAAGCGGGTCTGGCTCCCGTAGGAGTCCGAATGGGGCTTACCTGCGTTGCTGTTGAGGACGGAGCCCGGCTCCGTAGAGTCCGGGCGGAGTCTACTTGCGGTCGAAGTTGTCGCGGAGTCCGGCTCCCGTAGGAGTCCGGACGAAGCCTGTCTGCAGCGTTGGAGTCGAGAATGAAGCCGGCTCCGTAGGAGTCCGGGCAGAGTCTTCTGCAATTAAAGTCAAAGGCGAGGTCCGACTCCCGTAGGAGTCCGGACGGGGCTTACCGGTAGCAGATGTAGGATGGAGCCCGGTCCCGTGGAGTCCGGGCGGAGTCAACTTGAGGTCGAAGTTGTCAGCGGAGTCGGTCCCGTAGGAGTCCGGACGAAGTCTGTCTGCAGTCGTTGGAGTCGAGGACGAAGCCCGGCTCCCATAGGAGTCCGGCGGAGTCTTCCTGCAATTAAAGTTAAAGACGAAGTCCGGCTCCCGTAGGAGTCCGGACGGGGCTTACCGGTAGTTGATGTTGAGGACGGAGCCCGGCTCCCGTAGGAGTCCGGGCGGAGTCAACTTGAGGTCGAAGTTGTCGGTGGAGTCCGGCTCCCGTAAGAGTCCGGATGAAGTCTGCCTGCAGCCGTTGGAGTCGAGGACGAAGCCCGGCTCCGTAGGAGTCCGGGCGGAGTCTTCCTGCAATTAAAGTTAAAGACGAAGTCGCTCCCGTAGGAGTCCTGACGGGGCTTACGGTAGTTGATGTTGAGGACGGAGCCCGACTCCCGTAGGAGTCCGGGTGGAGTCAACTTGAGGTCGAAGTTGTCGGTGGAGTCCGACTCCCGTAGGAGTCCGGACGAAGTCTGCCTGCAGCCGTTGGATCGAGGACGAAGCCGGCTCCCGTAGGAGTCCGGGCGGAGTCTTCCTTTGAGGTCGGCATCGTGGACGGAATCGTTGATTCTGTTGAGGACTTCGGCTGTGGGTATTTTATACCCAACACCAGTCCCCCTACTTTCGAGTTTGAATTTCGAACGAAGGAAGTACAGAGAGATGGGTACAACCGAAGCCGTCCCCTCGAATCCCGTGCACTGCTGCCCCCAGATATTTTGGGCATTAATTGCGTGCGTGCCGGAGTCTTTTCGAATTGGGGCGGTATGAAGGGACTCTTCAAAATTTCCGCAGGTACACTGACCCAGGTACGGTGCAATAATGGCCCTGCCAACCGTCAGCCGTTTTAGCCGCCTGCCAGGGGGAGTGGGACACATGTCGGATGCGGACTGGCCTGGGAGGATTCGCGATCATTATGGCACCGGATCCCAGGGTCTATTTAAACCCGTCCTCCCACCTTTAGGTGCCCTACTTCGTTCCTGAGTTCTTACCAGCGTTTGCCTTCTCTTCGAGAGCCCTGTTTCAGTGGGCGTCTTCTCGAGTCGTAGGCGTCTCTTGTTTTCGTCCCTCAGGTCCCTCAGAGCGATATAGGTTAGTTCCAGCACGCCAACCTTCTTCTCACCACCTAGGGACTTCTTTTCTGTCATTATCTTTTTGCATCCCTCTGAGTTAGCTTCCTGTGGCCTCTCATCCCCCCTTCTATCCGTCTTCTTAGGGTCCTTTAGAGCCCCCCTTCGAAACTACTCAAAATGTCTTTCGGCTCTTCTGCTCCCTATAGTTCCGGGAGTTCTTCTGTCTCAAACCCTCAGATCCCGTCTCTGCAGACGAACCCGCGTCTGGGGCTGGGCTCCGCCCGGTTTTCACACCGGGCGCCATTCCGTGTTCCCTGACCTCGGAGGAGCTCCTCCTGATAAGGGTTCAGTACGGAGTTCCTCCGGAGTACGACTTGGAGCTGCCTGGCCCTTCTGACCGGGCCAGCACTCCTCCTCCCGATCACTTTTGTTTGTACCAGGAAGCATTCCGTGCCGGACTCCGGCTTCCGCTTCCTTCCTTTGTCGTTGCCCTCTTCCGTTTCTTGGACATCTCCTTGGCTTCCGTGGCCCCGAATTCTTTTAGGTTTTTGATAGGATTTCTCTCCCTCTGCCACGTAGTCGAGGTCCAGCCATCCTCTCCTTGTTTAGGCACTTCTATACCTTCAAGCGCCATCCTTCGGCGAAAGACTGGTGGTACTTCTCCCCCCAGTTCGGCAAGAAGGGGTTGCTGAAAGGCGCCCCTTCTTCGATCCACAATTGGAAGGGGAAATACCTCTTCGTCCACTGTCCGACCCTGAAACTGGGCCTGCCCCCTTGGGGCTCTCTGAGGGATTCTGTCCGTCGGGCTCCCAGCCTGGGGGAGGACGATCTCCAGGCCGCCCAGAAGCTTCTAGCTTATTCCGCTCCTTCCCTTCCCAATCTTCTCTCTGCTTTTCCTCCTGCAATGAGTCGTGTTTTGACGCTTTTGCCTTCTGATGGCAGTGCCCTGCAGAAGCGCTCCCCCAGCCCCTGGGGGTCCACTGAAATCGACGATCCAGCGGCTGAAGAAGGAGGTCCTTCACCTGACAAAGAAGTTGAAGAGGACGGAAGGCGACCTCCGCAAGTCGAGAGAAGGTCACTCTAAAGCCACCGCTGAGGCCACCCACTTTCGGAGTCTCCATGTGAAGGGGATCATGGAGTATAGCCGGAGGAAGGCGAACTTCGCAAAGGAACTCGAGGAATGCAAGAAGAGCACCAGCGATCGAATTTGGGCCCAGGCCACCAGGATCAGCGCCCTCAAGGTGGAACTGTCAGCTGCGAAGGGGAAGATCGGCCAGCTGGAAGGAAATTCATCCCGGCTCTTGGCCCGGGTCGACGATGACCAGAGGTGGTCGCAGAAGGTCTCTGACCTTCAGCAGCAGCTTCAGGACGCTGAGGTGAGCCACGACGTGCAACGGGCCAGCTGGCGCAGGCAGGTGGAAGAATATAAAGGGAGATTCAGGACGGCGGCCGACGAAGTCGTCCGTCTCCAGAGGCAGCTGGCTAACAGGGCACAGCTTACTTCCGCCCAAGATTCTGAAGAGCTCCAAGCCTTACGAGGCACGGTTGAGGGGATTTCTGTCTCCCTCAGAGAAAAGACAGCCGAGCTGCAACAAGTGAAGATCCAACTAGCACTCGAGCGGCGGGCCGTCGCGGACACGGAGGTGGAGTCCGAGGTCTTAAGAAAGAGGTGTCGAGAGGCGAAAGTCGAGAGCCAGCAACTTCGTCGGGCACTCCAGGATGCGCTGCAGAAAAGGAGAGAGCTAGAAGAAGAGATTGAGAATCTGAGGCAGTCCTGGTTAAGGGACGGAGTAGATAATTCTAGGTCGGAGGGAGCAGGGCCTCCTTAGAGCTCTTTTTGTCTTTCTGTCTTTTCATGTATTTATTTTCTTTTTGTCGTTTTGCCTTTCTTTCCTTGGCCTTTCGAGCTTTGTAGTGTGTATATCGAAAATGAAAAAAAAGGTGTTTTATATTACCTCGTCCGCACGTTGTACTAAATTGCTGTCCGCCGAACCTTTCTTGTCATTTGACTTGTCTGATGTAGACGTCGTTAGGGGGCGCCCGGTCGTCGATGCGTTAGCTCGCCTTTCTCGTCGTACATGGCCGTGAGCCTGAGCTTGGCCGTCCGGGCTCCGTATTATTTCGGGGATGTCGTTGTCTTCCTAACCGGTGTCGAAAGTCTTTTTAGCGGCCGGAGGTGTTCGGTAGGAACTCTCCGTTTCAGTTGGGACGAAGTCCTTTAGGTCTTTTGGTGTGGTTCATCCTTCGTCCGTTCCCACCGTAGTTCGTCATCCTTCCTTTTTAATTTTCCTTCTCTTCTCGGAGTGAAGGCCTTCCCCCGCTTTTTGCGGGGTTGCACAGGAGCGAGGAGGTGCTAATGAGGGGCTTTTTCTTTTCACCCGATCTTGTTGGGCGGTCGGGCTTCGCCACCATCAGCTTTTGCTGCAGATGTCGTGGGTGGAACCCGGCTCCCGTAGGAGTCCAGGTAAAGTCTTCTTTGGCGTTGCGGATGGAACCCGGCTCCCGTAGAAGTCCGGGTAAAGTCTTCCTTGGCATCGTGGACGGAACTCGGCTCCCGTAGGAGTCCGGGTGAAGTCTTCCTTGGCGTCGCGGATGGAACCCGGCTCCTGTAGGGGTCCGGGCCTTCCCCCTCGCTCGAGCCAGGGTGAGGTTCTCCTCCCGTTCCTGACTTGGCTGTGGGGGTGCATTAGGGTGCTGTAAGGCTTCTCCCCCCATCCGATCTGAAAGAACCGGGCCTTCGACTTTGCTTATGTCAGGACGAGGTTCTCCTCCTGTTCCTGACATGGCTGTGGGGGCGCGTTAGGGCACTGTAAGGCCTCTCCCCCCATCCGGTCTAAAAGAACCGGGCCTTTGACTTTGCTCATGTCAGGACGAGGTTCTCCTCCTGTTCCTGACACGGCTGTGGGGGCACATTAGGGTATTGTAAGGCCTCTCCCCCCATCCGGTCTAAAAGAACTGGGCCTTCGACTTTGCTCATGTCAGGACGAGGTTCTCCTCCTGTTCCTGACATAGCTGTGGGGGCACATTAGGGCGTTGTAAGGCCTCTCCCCCCATCCGGTCTAAAAGAACCGGGCCTTTGACTTTGCTCATGTCAGGACGAGGTTCTCCTCCTGTTCCTGACATGGCTTTATTTTTGGAGGGGTCATATCTAGTCATAATTAATCCACGCCAGATGGAAAGAGTACGTTAAGTAGAAAGAAATTTAGATTCAAGGTGAAATCGTAAGTGATACATTTACAGGTGTTTCGAGCTCCACGATCGCGGGTGGCCCGCTCCTCCTTGAGGCCCTCCGGTGATGGAGTTGATGGTCCCGATGGGAGGTCGGTCCCCGGGTTGCTCTTCCCTTCTTGGCGGTTCAGGCTGCGGAAGGGCTCTTGGCCGGTCTCCTCTACCCTCAGGCCTGCGGCAGATGAACCTGTCGAGTCGATCTCGTCGAATGAGCTCCTCAATCTCATCCTGGAGCTGGATGCATTCCTCTGTGTCGTGGCCGTGGTCGCGGTGGTAGAGGCAGAACTTGTTGGGGTTGCGCTTCTCGGGGTGTGTGCGCATCCTCTCCAGCCTAGGGAGCTGCTCCCTGACCTCCATCAATACCTGGGCCTTCGAGGCATTGAGGGGGGCGTAGTTGCGGAATCTCCCTGGTGGGGAACCCCGCCGAACCCTGCGATCCGGGCTTCTCTTCCTGCGTGCCCGGGGTGGAGTATGGGCGCGCTTATGCCCGGGAGGGGATCGAGAGCGCAGCCGGGCTTCCTTTGGCCTTTTTTCAATTGCGGGCTTACTCGAGTCTCCCGCTTGCCGCTCTCTCGCCGTCTCTTCATCCTTCATTTTGAAGGCTTCTTTCGCTCGGGCGTATCCTTCAGCCCGAGCCAGCAAATCAGTAAAATCCCTGGGATACTTCTTCTCTAGGGAGAACAAAAGGTCATTCTTCTGAAGGCCGCCTTTCAGGGCGACCATGGCGACTGATTGGTCCAAGTTCCGGACCTCCAGCGTCGCGACGTTGAAGCGGTTGATGTAGGCCCGTATGGACTCCCCTTCCCTCTGCTTGATGTTGATGAGGGACTCCGAACCCTTCCGGGGGCGCCGACTGCTGACAAAATGGACCACAAATTGGTGGCTCATTTGGTCGAAGGAAAAGATGGTATCTGGTTTTAAAGCCGAGTACCAGTTCCTCACTGCTCCCTTCAAGGTAGACGGAAAAGCCCGGCACAAGATGGTATCAGGAGCACCGTGAAGCAGCATCATCGTCCGGAAGGCCTCCAGATGGTCAACCGGGTCAGAAGTCCCGTCGTAGCTTTCGAACTGGGGAAGCTTGAAGTTTGACGGGATCGATTCCTGCATGATCATTTGGGAGAAGGAGGGTCAGTACAAATATCCTCGCCATAAGCGGGGGGCGTATGGCGGAGTTCTTCAATCCGCCGGTTCATCTCCTGGAGCCTCTGGTCCAGAAAATCCTCTCGACTTCGAGTCTCGAGGGTCCTCTGGCAGAACGGGGGCAGGGATCTTCCAGGGGTGGAGTCGTGGTCCGATTGAGGGCTCTCTACCCTCGGATTTGTTTTCCCAGGAAGGACGGGGCGGCTGGCCCAGGTGGCCCGCCCCGCCGCCGGGTTCTGGCATTCTGGGGATGCCCTTTTCGGGTGTGCCGACGCCTGCGGCTGCTGCTGCTGCATTGCTTGCACAGCTTCGACGAAGCCTCTGACCTACTGTGCCAGCAAGTCAAACTGCTCCGTGCCGACCACCGCCGCCGGAGGAGGAGGAGGAGGAGGTTGAGAAACAGCAGGGGAGGCCGGAGCCTGAGATCTGGCCGCGGAGGCCGTGGACCGTCGCGTGGACGCCTTGCGTGGAGGCATCGAGTATGGATCCCGCGGGGGGAAACAAGGAGTGGGCATCAGAGGAGACGATCGGAGGCGGCTCCGTTGAACGCTCCTTTAAGAACAAGGGTACTGCGAAGATACAGTGCCCCTTCCTCTAGAGCCAATCCTATTGGTGCAAAAATCCGCTTGCGCCGGAGAAGCTGGAGTTGGGGAAGTCACGGTCGCCACCGGGACCTGCAAAGGAAGTCTAAACCGGAGGTGGGGTTGCTCCGGCAAGATCCTCCGACGCTCAAGTCAGTTCTCTGCCTCAACAAGAATGGAGCGCTCGAACGGAGAATTTAGCAGAGTTTTTAGATAAAAAGATGAGAGCTTAGATGATAACGTATCTGGGGTTCCCCTTTTTATAGGGGGAGGGTGCCACAAACTGATAGCGACGTTCGTAACCGACTGGTAGTGGGCCGCTCATAGTCAGACGGAATTTATTGCGAAGGGTAGTGGAGCGGAATCATGGTTATTGCCGTAGCTCGCCATGTGGAATCAGTTGCGAGGAGTGGAGCAGCGTCCGTTGTCGTGACTTGCCAGCAGATGGGAGAATCGTGCGATATCCGTCGCAGGAGGTGGAGCAGGATCGTGGCCGTTATGTTGGCCTGTCAGGGAGTAGTGGAACTGCATGGCTGAAGCTCGGAAGTGGTCGGAGCTGATGACGGAGTTCGGCTCCCATAGGAGTCCGGGGCGGAGTCCTCTGCAACTAAAGTCAGGTGGAAAGTCCGGCTCCCGTGGGAGTCCGGACGGATCTTACCGGCAATCGGAGTCAGCGACGGAGCCCGGCTCTTGTGGGAGTCCGGACGGAGTCCCCCTTGCGGTTGAAGTTGTCGTCGGAGTCCGGCTCCCGTAGGAGTCCGGGCGAAGTCTGTCTGCAGCCGTTGGAGTCGAGGACGAAGCCCGGCTCCCGTAGGAGTCCGGGCGGAGTCTTCCTGCAATTAAAGTTAAAGACGAAGTCCGGCTCCCGTGGGAGTCCGGACGGATCTTACCGGCAATCAGAGTCAACGACGGAGCCTGGCTCTTGTGGGAGTCCGGGCGGAGTCCCCCTTGCGGTTGAAGTTGTCGTCGGAGTTCGTCTCCTGTAGGAGTCCGGAGAAGTCTGTCTGCAGCCGTTGGAGTCGAGGACGAAGCCCGGCTCCCGTAGGAGTCCGGATGGAGTCTTCCTGCAATTAAAGTCAAAGGCGAGGTCCGGCTCCCGTAGGAGTCCGGACGGGGCTTACCGGTAGCGGATGTTGAGGATGGAGCCCGGCTCCCGTGGGAGTTCGGGCGGAGTCAACTTGAGGTCGAAGTTGTCGGCGGAGTCCGGCTCCCGTAGGAGTTCGGACGAAGTCTGTCTGCAGCCGTTGGAGTCGAGGACGAAGCCCGGCTCTCGTAGGAGTCCGGGCGGAGTCTTCCTGCAATTAAAGTTAAAGACGAAGTCCGGCTCCCGTGGGAGTCCGGACGGATCTTACCGGCAATCGGAGTCAGCGACGGAGCCCGGCTCTTGTGGGAGTCCGGGCGGAGTCCCCCTTGCGGTTGAAGTTGTCGTCGGAGTCCGGCTCCCGTAGGAGTCCGGACGAAGTCTGTCTGCAGCCGTTGGAGTCGAGGATGAAGCCCGGCTCCCGTAGGAGTCCGGGCGGAGTCTTCCTACAATTAAAGTCAAAGGCGAGGTCCGGCTCCCGTAGGAGTCCGGACGGGGCTTACCGGTAGCGGATGTTGAGGATGGAGCCCGGCTCCCGTGGGAGTCCGGATGGAGTCAACTTGAGGTCGAAGTTGTCGGTGGAGTCCGGCTCCCGTAGGAGTCCGGACGAAGTCTGTCTGCAGCCGTTGGAGTCGAGGACGAAGCCCGGCTCCCGTAGGAGTCCGGACGGAGTCTTCCTGCAATTAAAGTTAAAGATGAAGTCCGGCTCCCGTAGGAGTCCGGACGGGGCTTACCGGTAGTTGATGTTGAGGACAGAGCCTGGCTCCCGTAGGAGTCCGGGCGGAGTCAACTTGAGGTCGAAGTTGTCGGCGGAGTCCAGCTCCCGTAGGAGTCCGGACGAAGTCTGCCTGCAGCCGTTGGAGTCGAGGACGAAGCCCGGCTCCCGTAGGAGTCTGGGCGGAGTCTTCCTGCAATTAAAGTTAAAGACGAGTCCGGCTCCCGTAGGAGTCCAGACGGGGCTTACCGGTAGTTGATGTTGAGGATGGAGCCCGGCTCCCGTAGGAGTTCGGGCGGAGTCAACTTGAGGTCGAAGTTGTCGGCGGAGTCCGGCTCCCGTAGGAGTCCGGACGAAGTCTGCCTGCAGCCGTTGGAGTCGAGGACGAAGCCCGGCTCCCGTAGGAGTCCGGGCGGAGTCTTCCTTTGAGGTTGGCATCGTGGGCGGAATCGTTGATTCTGTTGAGGACTTCGGCTGTGGGTATTTTATACCCAACACTCTGATACACTAAAAATCATTCTTCTGACCTCATGTGCTCTGATACTATCATTCAAAAATATTCGGATAAAAAGGTAAAATCTTTTGCAAGTCATTTTGAATTAACATGTTCTGATTAATATGAAAACCATAATGCTCTAATGATGTTTGTAAAATGTTTTGATATTGCTTGTGAAGTTTTCTGATTGCTCTTATTTTCTAAAAGTTATCTTAAAAGTAATATGCTCTAATACAGTGTGAAAGTCATAAACCAATTATGATTTTTATTGCATATACACAAAGTTTTTGTTATCATATAAAAGAGGGAGACTGTTGACCCCAAGGATTGATTTTGATTATAATAAAATATTTGAAAATTTCCAATATATTTGGAATTACTTTAGTCAAGAAAAGATCAAGATTTTAGAAAATTGTAGTAAGGAGCTATCTCCCAAGGTAGTGGAGTCGACCCCTCCATGTACAAAGAAAGCTTCATAGGAGAGCAGCCGTCTCTTGCTTAAGTAGCGCCATTTCTTATAAGAGAAAGAAATGCTAAGTGAACAAGAGCCATCTTCAGTAGAGAGGAACCAACCAACACTTTTCAAGAGTCGCATCCAAAAAGACGATAGCCATCTTTCAAGTATTGAACAAAAAAAAGTTAGTCCAAGAGCCATCTTAAGACTTTAGGAGGCATGTCAAGCCAAAGGAGCCATTCGTGCAGAGAGACCAAGAGTCTTCTCCAGGAGACTAGGTGAAAAAAATGAAATTAAAGAGTTGTCCCCTTTGGTCACGGGAGCCATCCCTAGAGAAATCCACCTGACAAGATCCATTGTTACCCAGATGTAACAACCTGAGAAAGGGGGGATTAATTGAGTTCTTTAAAAAATTAAAGTAATTAAGCATACTAATAATGATTTGATGGTGCAAGTGAAGTATATGCAGCGGAATAAAATAATAACTATAAGTAGATATAATATAAATAAGTAAAAGCAGGATGCAATCATAAATACAAATAAATTTATAATGGTTCGATGCTAAAGCCAATACCTACGTCCACTCTTTAAGAATTTTACTCGAAAATTTTACTATAATCTATATGGATTATAGTCCAATTATTTTAGCTAGGCTCACAATCAATCAAGTTAATTTTGCATAGATTCACCAACCAAAATCTTTCTAATTAAATTTTCAAAAATTTAGTCAATATGGCTATCTAATTTTGGGCTTGGACAAGCCTCTCCCACAAGTTTTTTTCCCAAAACTTGCTAAGAATACCAAGAATATAAGACAGAATTGAATTAGATGAGCTGATGCTCAAGAAAAAAAGCCTCTTTGAAGCTCGGAATAAGTCAAAGTTGATTACTCTTTAGGATTTGGACTTCTTTCCTTCAATGAATAAGAGGCTCTTTAATGATTGCTGAAAATGTACTCAAGACTGCTCACTCAATAAATGCTTTTAATTCTTTTTAGAGAATTGAATGCACTCTTCAAAGATGCCTTTTAGTTCTTAAGCATTTATTTCACTATTCACTTCTAATCTCTTTGTTCCCAATTTAATTTCATGTGTTTTATAGCTTTAATTTTGGCTAAAAAGGGAATTGAAATCTTTTTGTTGGAAGCTGTCAGGAAAATAGGCTGTTATGCTGTCATCTGTAGAGGAATGATTTATTTGCTTCATGGGTCCACTCATCTGGCTCTCAAGTCGGCTTGTGAAAATTTAAATTTTGACGGTTCTCTATCTTTCACCTTCGGCCATTTTGCGGTCGACTCAAGTAGGAACTAGGGTCAACTCGTCAAATGGTTATTTTTTAGCATCTGTATTTCACCTGTGGTCAATCTGGAGTCGACTCATGAACCATACTAGTTTCTTCCAATGTGCCAGAGTCAACTCGTGGCTTTCTGGAGGTTCATTCCTGAAACCTACAAAAATATATATGGGTTATTTATTTCCACCTATGGTCATTCAATGGTCGACTCGTGGATACCAGGGGTCGGCTCTTCGAAACCAAAACTTAATTAGTGTTTAAAGTCCTCTTGACTTAGCCTATTTGAGAGGTTTTCTTCCTTCATTAAATGGATCATTATGAGGATCTGAGAGATTCTACAACCATTCTTAAAGTACTCAATTAGTACTAGTTGTACTCAAATATTTTGTTATCATCAAAATTGAAATCTTGGGTCAACAACCATCTCTCAAGATCAATGAGTCATTTCCGCTGCAGCGAAATAACATAATAATGGCTAGCTATTTGCAACGTCTATGCATGACTGCATCATGAAATCTGTGTCTATGAACTCCAATATCTATTAGTGGCTACAGCGAGATATTAGCTATATAAAGAAGGTTCCATAGCATTTATACACAACAATAATGAAAAAGACAAGGAGCTTACATGAACAAATACATAGCCACAACAAACTAAGGGGAAGAGCATTAATATGAATCTAGCGTTCCCACTATTCAATAGTTAATCATAGAAAGCTTCATCAGTTGTATCTAATCTTTAGATATTTGCTTTTGTATGTGTTCTTTCTTAGGGATTACTATAGAGAGATTAGGGGATTGATCTCATGGGAAAAGCTTGATTAACAGCTAGAAGTCGGTTGGTTGAGAGTTTCGAGGAGGAAACTCTTGTAAAAGGATTGGCTAATGTCTGGCAGTTAGCTAGTTGTAATCAAGGTGATTACATAGTGGAAATTCTTGAGGGAGAATTCTTGAGAAGAGGATGTAGGAGATGGCTTACTCCAAATTACTACAAAAATCTTGTGTGCTTTCTATGTTCCTCTTTCTCCCTAACTTCTTGACTACATTATCTACTACCAAATTAGCTACCTCATCTGCAATTATTTGCATCTGTTTTGATTTCATTTGCTCTCATTTTTGACGAATTACAACCATGACGCTTCATTGTCGCTTTTTGGGTAACAGCCTTAAACTTATTATTGCGGCAATTGATAGAACGTCGACCATTGCAATGGATGGAATGTCAGATCGGCCTAGAGAACTTTGAAAAAAGGGAAATGCTTGGCCATCACATTTATTCCAATCAACAAAAGCTCTGGTTCTCAAAGACTATAATCTTATTCCCTCTCTTATATCTCTTGGAGTGTTGGATAATATCTTTTTAAATATTTCCCCTTAATGGACATGAATTTCTCTGCACATTCTTTAGTTTGCAACTCCTCTAGACTAGGCTTGATGAACAATGTAAGGTCCCTCCCAACTTAGGGGCCATTTTCCAACTCCTAGATATCAGTGTCCAACAAGGAGTAATGCTTTCCAAATCAATTGTCTCTGATGCCAAAGGATTTAGACCAAAACTTCGTAGCACAGGATCAAGCGATCTTAAGTTTCTATGCATGCAATCAGTAAAAAATTGTCAGCCAATTCATCCAACTATCCTAACTTAATTATAAGTAGAGGTGGCAATAGGATCGGATCGGATCATAAATAAGTCAGGTCATAAATGGGTCGGATCAAAAAATGGTCAACCCAAATCCGATCTATTTATTAAATGGATCAAAAATTCAAATCTGAACCCGATCTATTTATTAAACGATTAACCCAATCCAACCCGTTCAACCCATTTATTAAATAGGTCAAATTAGGTTAAACTGGTTAAACTGGTTAAACGGATTAAACAGGTTAAACAAGTCGAGTTAAATGGGTCAAAAATAGGTTAAACAGATTTTAAACAGATTAAAGGGATCTTAAATGGGTTAAACAGATTAAACAGATCGGGTTAAATAGGTCAAAAATAGGTTAAATAGGTTAAATGAGTTATCTGACTCAATTTGATCTGAATATTAAATGGGTTAAATGGGTCAGATATCTAAAATCCATATCCGATCGAATTATTAAACGGATTAAACGGATCGATCCGTTTACGATCCAAATCCGTTTAGCCTAAATCCAAACCTATTTATGGCAGATCGAACACGAATCGAATTGACGGGTCGGTTATATTTTGTCAATCCTAATTATGAGTGATGAGCTTTATAAGAATGGCCTGATGGACTTCTGCTGAGATGTTTAGGTGAGGAATCCAAGCTAGTCATGAGAAAGTTCATGAAGTTGTGTGTGGAGCTTATCAAGTTGGACCCAATATGCAATTTTGATAATTAGGTATGAGTATTAGTGACCAAAAATGTAAGAAGACTGTACAAGATATGCCCATGAATACCAGACAAACTAAAGGCATAGACTCATGCAGAGAGTCCTAGTAAATATATTTTAAAATATGAACAATTTAGAATTTGAGCCATCGAATTATTCCTCCAACTTTAGCAACCCATGAGTTTGTTATTATGGCTATTGATTACTTTACTAAGTTGAGACAATTATGATGAGATCAACCAACAAAGCAGAGAACACATGATATATATATTGGGCATCCTAGAGTCAAATATGGCCGATCAGAGATTGATCTTTACTGGCCCGGACGTGTTGACATTTGTGGAAGAGTCTGGTTTTCACATTGTTCATGCAACCTCATAATATGCTTAAGGCAATAGGTAGGCAAAATCAACTGACATGATTCTGATGGCCAACTTCTACGAATTTATTGGAGATACACCAAGAATATGGCATGAGGTATCATCAAAGTTGCTTTACACCTTACTTGCTAGCATATGGCCTTGATGCAATTCAGCCTGTGGAAATGACTAGCAGTCACCAAGTGACTCATTATCAGTTAGTCCATCAAAATATAGTCGAGCCTGGATATACATAGAAACTCAGCCATGCGATCCTATGACAAGAAGATCCAAAACGGGGAAGAGCTTATATTATCTATCAGGTTCAGTCAGAAGGAGTTTACAGAGAAGCATTGATGAAGAAGTACACGATCAGTTTTTTTTTCTTTTCTTTTCTTTTTTTTTTTGCAAAAAAATACCAGATCTGTTGATAAATAGAAGATACTTAAAGAAATACTATCAGTGATTTGGGGGATGCACGAGAAGGATCAGAGACAGGATACTAACATTTAAATATAACTAGAAGATGTCTTCGGCCTAGCGTCCGTTGAAACACGTGGTCTTCAGCCTTATGGGCAATTTGTTTTAAACAAAATTCGGAAGTATGGCACGCAGTCCAAGAGATGAAAAGACTTAAAGACCATTGATGATGTCACGTACCTGCTCCCAGTCTTTTTGGTATGTGGTCCACCATGTCTTCCGCCTCATTTGCCCTCTCAAAAAATCTTCAGCAGATTTGAGGTGCAATCAGCCAGCTACTCACGAGCTTCCTTTAGAGACCACTGGCTCTTAATTTCGTGCTCTATTTGATTGTCCTTTGGATCCTTAATGGTTTGCTGGACCACAGTTAATTGAGCCTCCAGCTCATTTCAAAAAAAAAATTTAGCCTCCAGCTAAGCAGTCAACTACTCTTTGAAAACTCTATGGAGGTACGGTTGCATACGAGCATATTAAGGTGAAACAAAGAAGGAATATGTAGGTAGATAGATTTGTGATGGAGCCTTTCGCAAGTCTCTCTTTTCTCAGACTAGAGTCTTAAGGTCAGGCCTCCCTGGAGAGAAAGGTTCTCTACCGCATGCATAGAACTGACAGAAGTGCGGGAGGGGGGAGTTTATCAACGTAGGGTGGTTTTGGTTGGTTTCTTAGCTACCCAAAAGCAGGTCTTTTTAGTTAGGATTGAAACTGGGTAAGGTCCTATCCCTATCTGAGTTCGATTCAAAAATTTTTTCGAACTTCGGATCGAACTTTGGCTCGATGATTTTAAAAAATATTAGACTCAGGCCCGGCCCTGGCCCTGGCATAAGCCAGCCTAAACACATTTGGACCGGCCAGAACCCCCTTCCTCTCTCTTTGTTTCTCTCCTTCCTTTTTCTCTCTCTTTCGAAACTTCCAGATCTCTCTAAGGACTCCTACTCTGATGCGAACGCTCCCCGAAGTCATCATCATCATCGAAGAAGGTGGAGACGATGATGTCCGTCACCGTAGTAGATGAGGCGGCCGAGGCGATCGGGGCTCCGGAAGGCTCATCTAAGCCTATGAAGAGCAAGCCATCCTTGCCCATCACTTTCATGTCTTCTACTAGTAGCATTCCTTCTTCCTCTTCTTCCTTGTCGTTATCTACCTCACTGCCGTCCTCCCTCTTGTTGGGCAGATGTTCATGGTGGAGCTTATCCTCCATGGAGGCCATGAGCAGGGTGGTGGGGCAGAGGCCAGTAGTTGTGGAGGATGACGATGGACTAGGGGATGGATTGATAAGAGGGAGGTGCTTGCCATTGCCAGCTTTGTTGCTAGCAATCGACGGTAGGGTTGTGGAGGAGGAGGGAAGAGGAGGGATCTTTTGACAGGTTCCTTCCGACGAGGGAGTTATGGTGGATGGGAAGTGGGCAGTTGTGCTCAGCGGTGTGGGTGATCATGAACATGGTCGGGTCTGTCCGACTTCATTCTGCCTACTTTCAGGCCAAGCAATCCTTGGAACTGCCAAGACTCTCCTTATCTTTCACGAGTGTATCGAGAGAGATCGGGGGGATATAGTAGCAGTGAACAATGTATTTAGACTAGAATCAGGCTTACAAACACGCTCAAGCTTGGGGTGGGCCCAGGTCGGGCAAGGTCAATGATAGGCCCGAGCCTGACTCAAAAATAAAATAGGCTCTATATCTGAGCCCAAATCTGATCTGATTCTATTCGAACCTAGCCCAAAGCCTGACCTCCAGTCAGGCCAGTCCGAAGCCCATTAGGGTAGCCCGAGCCCATTTTCAGCCTTACTTTTAGCTCTTTCAAAATCAGATGGAGTTAGGTCAGGTCAGCCCATCATGGGCTCCCAAACATGACTCAAGTCCAGTAGATATATTTTCTTTGAAACTGGTTTCTACAAATGTGAAGCAGATCATGCAAATTATTTATCCCCTATAATAGCCAAGTTGATATAAGTTGTTCTTAAATCACTTCAAGTGCTATTTACCAAAATACTTCAATAGTTATTAAACTCAAATCATAACCATCCATCCTCTTGGCATTTTGTGTCCTTCTTTTCTTGCCCCCTTGTTTTTTTTTATAGAATTCTTGCCCCACTATTTGCTCCCACAGCAAATGGTAAGCATGATAATTTGGAGAGACTGACTACATAAATATTTACAAAAAAGAATAATGCATCTACCTAGTGTTGGATTTTAGGTATTTTGAGAACAAATTTCAAAATAATTTTGAAAACTAACAGTAGAAGACTAGATTAAATCAAATTTAATCCTACGCATGCATAAATCTAAATCAAATACTTATAAATCTAGTTCATATGATGATAAATAAGATTAAGAGTATCTAATTTTAAAAAATAAAATAATTTTATAATTGAATCACATACCTGAATGGCTGAACTCCTTCATATCTAGATCTGAGGATGTCTAAGGTTCTGATATAGCCGTGCACGTACTAGGCCTCTACGAATATCTACACGAGATCTGATCTGATCAGAGGCTCTTCGATCTTCTCGAGATGCTAGCTCCCTTATAGAGATCACTTTCTTGATGGTTATAACAGTTTCTTCTTATGATCTTTCAGACTCTCTCAAAAAAGAAGAAGACTAAGAAGAAGAAGATGAGGAAGAGGATCAAGAACCCTTCTCTTTCTTTTCTCTCTTCTTAAAAGCTTACCCTAGGATTTCTCATGATCAAGGAACCCACGCCCAAGCTTTCCCTTTCAGCGTTAAATCTGATCACCAATCTTATTTACATGCCCCCTAACCCCCTCCTTTAATAGGCATCCAAGAGATGGGATAAGATTGGGTTTGACAAGATCAAACCTAATCAAACTAGGATTCAAATTTGAACCAATTCAAATTCAAATCAAACCAGATTTAATCCCAATCAAAAAGAGAAGAAAAGGAGAGCATGGGGAGGGGTTAGGTGTGGAGATTTTCTCATGCACAAAACAAAGGTGGCATTCTCTCATTTTTGGCATGGAGATGGGGTGGCCCAAAGAGATAAAATCAGTCTAATTGGAATTTCTTTAAGTGCTGATTTAAATCTAATTTAAATCTAATTTAATCCTAACCAATTTAAGATTAGATAGTATCTTAATTAAGTTAATTCTTAGTCTAATTAGAAACTTAATTAAATCTAATTTAAATCTTAATATAATTAGAAAATTGATTGAATCAAGTTCTAGTCAAACTAGGAATTGATCTCCTTATGTAATTGAGTTATCTCATAATCCAATTAGACTTGATCTGATCAAATCCAAATCAAATCAAATTGAATCTAACTCAATTAGATCTGATTTAACCTGATAGCTCATTCAGATTGAGTCAGATGGTAATCCAATTATTGATTTATCCTTCTATAATTCACTAATACTTAGTGAATTAGTTAATTGCATCTTTTACATTATCAATCATATTGATAATTAAATTTTATTACGATTCATAATCGTAACTTAACCATCTGATCAGTCAAAAATTTTTTTTGTATGTGACCTCATAGGTTCTGTTCTATCTAGTAGCGAGGCATACCATGATCTCCATTATAGTATAATCGAAACACCTTTCGATGGACTAGAACAATTTTAACTCACACTCAATAAGGATCATTGATCCAAAATAATCCTAGTGAGTTCTCACAATCCACTAGTGACATCTAACAACATGTGGTGACAATCCAGTAGAATAAAAAATAGAATTCCTACGTATAGTTACCGTGTGATTTAGTTTCTCTATCATGAGTTCCGACAAGATGGAGGTCAGGAAAACTCATCAAATCCCAACATCCGTCATATGAAAAATTCAATTAGCTCTAGTCCAAATGGGATACTCATAGAAACTCCTTTCCATAATTACCTTGCTGTAGCCATAGATTTATGGACTTGACTTCTCAAATCTCATAGGACTACTTCTTATCTACTAAGATCGATAAATCCTTTATAAGTGCACACCCTACTCTTACAATAAATGTACTGTAGCCAACATACATTACAAGGATCCAAATAACTAGAAGATTATGTTTATGTGCAGTCAAACTATAGCAACCCCACTGTTAACAGTTGAGGCACCGTAGGTTAAGGAATCACTCACACCACTACAGCATCAAGAAGATCACTAACAAGTGAGAAAACATCCATATGATCTCTCATATGGTCACACTCAATATCGATGTTTTCTAACAACCATCCATACTCTCGCTCAATATTTCTACACTGTAGACTCGTCTACTTCAAAAGAAGTGATCTATACGTCGAACTAATCGAATCAATCACCATCTCTATGATGATCCATCGATCGAAAGTAATTTAGAAATTAATTGTACATGCCTCAAATCTAAACTCTTTAGAATATATATCTTTAAATTATTAATTTTTTGGATGATTCTTAGACACATAATACAAGAATGGATAAAAATTGCCCACTTTATTGATAAATCAATTGTTTAAGTACAAAAATATATCTTAAAATTATTACAATATGTTTATCATATTAGCTTTTAGGATATACATCTAACAATCTCTCACTTGACTTAAAGTCAATTGGCCACTGTTGGTGCAAAAATCTGCCTGTGCCGGAGAAGCTGGAGTCGGGGAAGCCGCGGTCGCCGCCGGAACCTGCAAAGGAAGTCTAAACCGGAGGTGGGGTTGCTCCGGCAAGACCCTCCGACGCTCAAGTTAGTTTTCTGCCTCAACAAGAATGGAGTGCTCAAACGGAGAAGTTAGCAGAGTTTTGAGATAAGAAATGAGCTTAGAGAATAACGTATCTGGGTCCTCCTTTTATAGGCGGAGGAGGCAACGGATTGATGGCGACATTTGTAACCGTCTGGTAGTGGGCCGCCCATAGTCAGGAGAATTTATTGCGAAGAGTAGTGGAGTAGACCCGTGGCTATTGTCATAGCCCGCCACGTAGGGCCTGTTGCAGGTAGTGGAGCGGCGTCCGTTGCCGCTAGTTGTCAGCGAGTAGTGGAGTCGTGCAGCACCTGCCGCAGGGGGCGGAGCAGAATCGTGACCGTTGACACAGCCTGTCAGAGAGTAATGGGCCCACCGCGGGGGGTGATGGAGCCGCGCGGAATCCGCTACAGGAAGTGGAACAGAATCATGGTTGTTATTGTGATCTGCCAGGGGGCGCGGATCTGTTGGTCGGAGTCCGACCTCTGTAGAAGTCCGGGAGGGGTCCTCCTTTCGGTTGGGGTCGTGGGTGGAGTCCGGCTCCCGTAGGAGTCCGGACGGAGCTTACCTGCAGTGGATACTGAGAGAGGAGCCCGGCTCCCGTAGGAGTCCGGGCGGAGTCCTCTGCAATCAAAGTTAAAGATGAAGTCCGGCTCCCGTAGGAGTCCGGACGGAGCTTACCAGCAGTTGATACTGAGAGCGGAGCCTGGCTCCCGTAGGAGTCCGGGCGGAGCTGTGCTGCAGCTGATGTCGGAGGCAGAGTCCGGCTCCCGTAGGAGTCCGGGCGGAGTCGTGCTGCAGTTGATGTCGGAGGCGGAGTCCGGCTCCCGTAGGAGTCCGGGCGGAGTCGTGCTGTAGTTGATGTTGGAGGCGGAGTCCGGCTCCCGTAGGAGTCCGGGCGTAGTCCTCTGCAATCAAAGTTAAAGATGAAGTCCGGCTCCCGTAGGAGTCCGGACGGAGCTTACCAGCAGTTGATACTGAGAGCGGAGCCTGGCTCCCGTAGGAGTCCGGGCGGAGCTGTGCTGCAGCTGATGTCGGAGGCGGAGTCCGGCTCCCGTAGGAGTCCGGGCGGAGCCGTGCTGCAGTTGATGTCGGAGGTGGAGTCCGGCTCCCGTAGGAGTCCGGGCGGAGCCGTGCTGTAGTTGATGTTGGAGGCGGAGTCCGGCTCCCGTAGGAGTCCGGGCAGAGCCGTGCTGTAGTTGATGTTGGAGGCGGAGTTCGGCTCCCGTAGGAGTCCGGGCGGAGTCCTCTGCAATCAAAGTTAAAGATGAAGTCCGGCTCCCGTAGGAGTCCGGACGGAGCTTACCAGCAGTTGATACTGAGAGCGGAGCCTGACTCCCGTAGGAGTCCGGGCGGAGCTGTGCTGCAGCTGATGTCGGAGGCGGAGTCTGGCTCCCGTAGGAGTCCGGGCGGAGCCGTGCTGCAGTTGATATCGGAGGTGGAGTCCGGCTCCCGTAGGAGTCCGGGCGGAGCCGTGCTGTAGTTGATGTTGGAGGCGGAGTCCGGCTCCCGTAGGAGTCCGGGCGGAGCTATCTTGTAGCTGAAGTTGTTGGTCGTCGAGGATGAAGTCCGGCCCCCGTGGGAGCCCGGGCAGAGATCTCTTTTGAGGTTGGCCTTGTAGGCGGAGCCGTTGATTCTGTGAAGGACTTCGGCTGGGGGTATTTTATACCCAACACCAGTCCCCCTACTTTCGAGTTTGAATTTCGAACGAAGGAAGTACAGAGAGATGGACACAGCCGAAGTCGCCCCTTCGAATACTGCATACCGCCGCCCCCAGATATTTTGGCATTTAATGTGTGTACGTCAGAGCCCGCTTTTCGGTGAAGGTGACCTGAAGAGTCTTTTCGGAACCTCCGTTGAAATGCGATCCCAAGCACCGTGCCACGGGAATTTGCGAGCGGTCAACCCTCGATAGCAATGAAGGGGATAAGCGCGACACGTGGCACGCACCAGCTGGCCCAGGAATACTCGCCACCATAACTATGCTAGGATCCGTCGGCTATTTAAACCCCTCAGTCCTTTCATGGCTTCATCCTGGCGCCTTTCTTTCGCCTGAGAGTCTTGCTTCCCTCGCACCAGTCCTTGCCTTCTTCAGCCCCCCAATTCTTCTCTGAGGGTCCCTACGCCATGTCCTCTACCCCGAAAACCATTCTTGAGGGGATGTTTAGGGCTTGGAGGAAGGCGAGGAGGAGAATGGCTGCCAGTGAGAATCTCCGTCGTTTTAAAGGGGGCCCAAGGAAGAATTCCTTCAACAACAGGGGTTTAATAACGGGGGCTGTCGGTGAAGTTATTCTGTCCATGAATTTCGGAGTAGCAAGGCGGGGTGATACCGGTCAAGAGGGCAGAGCTGTCGTCACAAGCCATGACGGGATCCTTGACGCTGTCAGGGCCGAGGGACCAGAGGCGGTTGGCGTTGACGGTGGGGCAGTAGAACTTGTTGCGGGGACGGTGGAAGTAGCGCATGCCGACCTTGCCGGAGCATCTTGGGTGGAGACTGTCGTGGGGCATTCGAAGATGAGGCACATCTCTGGCGTCGCTACCGCTTCCAAGGTGACTCCGGTTCTTCTTGAAACAGGTCTTCGCTACTGCCGCCGTTGCCCTTAACGCCCCGGGGATCTATCTCACCCTTTTCTCGTTAGGGTTGGGACTTCGGAGACAGAATGAGGCGAGATGGGGCGAGAGCTGTTACACGTGCTGGAGAACGCGACTGAGAAGGATAGAGATGGAAAGAGGAGTTTGCAGCTCGGAGCGGCCTCCGGTTCATCCTGCCCGAACCGTGTTTGCGAGGCTTGCGATGATGTGTATCTTCTTTTTCTTTTTTTCCTGACCCACCAGGTCCTGTAACGTATACTCTTGTTAAATGAAAAAGAGATTTTGTTACCTCATCTGTATCTCGCATTAAATAGTTGTCTGTCGAACTTCTTCATTTTCCTTTCCTCTTTCTTCCTTCTCTTCTTCTTTTCTTTTTCACGTCGTCCCAAGGTCATTGACGACCTGTTCTGTTCATGTGGGGTTGTCGTTTGCCGAGCTCCTTTTCGGCTTTTATGCCGTTCGAGGATACTCAATTGTCATTCCGTTGATGGTTGCAGGTTTGCTTGGGGCCCTTCGGGCCCGAGATTCCTCCTAGGGCTTGAATTCGGGGATTCGAGCTTCCGTTGCCTTCGGGCATTATTTGCTTTCCTTTTTGCTTGGATTTTTCTCCGCTGAAGTCGGGGCTAAGTTCGGCTCCCTTGGTAGTCCGAACGGAGAAGCCCTCCTGAAGTTGGAGTAGCCCGGCTCTCGTAGGAGTCAGGGCAAAGTTTTCCTGCAATCAAAGTCATAGGCAAAGTCCGGCTTCCGTAGAAGTCCGGGCGGGGTTGTCCTATAGCTGATGTCGGCGATGGAGCCCGACTCTCGAAGGAGTCCGGATGAAATCTTTTTTTTTTGTCGTTGGAACCCGGCTCCCGTAGGAGTCCGGGTGAAGTCTTCTTTGTCGTTGGAACCCGGCTCCCGTAGGAGTCCGGGTGAAGTCTTCTTTGTCGTTGGAACCCGGCTCCCGTAGGAGTCCGGGTGAAGTCTTCTTTGTTGTTGGGACCCGGCTCCTGTAGGAGTCCAGGTGAAATCTTCTTTGTCGTTGGAACTCGGCTCCCGTAGGAGTCCGGGTGAAGTCTTCTTTGTCGTTGGAACCTGGCTCCCGTAGGAGTCCGGGTGAAGTCTTCTTTGTCGTTGGAACCCGGCTCCCGTAGGAGTCCGGGTGAAGTCTTCTTTGTCGTTGGAACCCGGCTCCCGTAGGAGTCCGGGTGAAGTCTTCTTTGTCGTTGGAACCCGGCTCCCGTAGGAGTCTGGGTGAAGTCTTCTTTATCGTTGGAACCCGACTCCCGTAGGAGTCCGGGTGAAGTCTTCTTTGTTGTTGGGACCCGGCTCCCGTAGGAGTCCGGGTGAAGTCTTCTTTGTCGTTGGAACCCGGCTCCTGTAGGAGTCCGGGTGAAGTCTTCTTTATCGTTGGAACCCGGCTCCCGTAGGAGTCCGGGTGAAGTCTTCTTTGTCGTTGGAACCCGGCTCCCGTAGGAGTCCGGGTGAAGTCTTCTTTGTCGTTGGAACCCGACTCCCGTAGGAGTCCGGGTGAAGTCTTCTTTGTCGTTGGAACCCGACTCCCGTAGGAGTCCGGACCTTTTATTTTGCTCGAGCCGGCGTGAGGTTCTCCTCGCGTTACCAGCCTGGCTTGCGGGGGTGCTTTAGGGCACTGTGAGGCCTCTCCCCCATCCGGTCTAAAAGCACCGGGTCTTCGACTTTGTTCATGTCAGGACGAGGTTCTCCTCCTATTCCTGACACGGCTGTGGGGGCACATTAGGACGTTGTAAAGTCTCTCCCCCCATCCGGTCTAAAAGAACCGGGCCTTCGACTTTGCTCAAGTTAGGGCGAGGTTCTCCTCCTGTCCCTAACAGGGCTGCGAGGGCACATTAGGGCGTTGTAAGGCCTCTCCCCCCATCCGGTCTAAAAGAACCGGGCCTTCGACTTTGCTCAAGTTAGGACGAGGTTCTCCTCCTGTCCCTAACAGGGCTGTGGGGGCACATATGGGCGTTGCGAGGCCTCTCCCCCCATCCGGTCTAAAAGAACCGGGCCTTCGACTTTGCTTAAGTTAGGGCGAGGTTCTCCTCCTGTCCCTAACAGGGCTGTGGGGGTACATATGGGCATTGCGAGGCCTCTCCCCCCATCCGGTCTAAAAGAACCGGGCCTTCGACTTTATGAGGTTGCCCCAAAAGCGTATTTGGTCGGGTTCAGCTTCATTCTGTACTTTCGAATAGCGCCAAAGGTTTTCTCGAGGTCGGCGACATGATTTCTGGAAGACCTGCTTTTCACGAGCATATCGTCCACGTAAACCTCCATGTTTCGGCCGATCTGCTCTTTGAAGATTTTGTTCACCAGTCGCTGATAGGTTGCGCCCGCGTTCTTGAGGCCGAACGGCATAACCCTGTAGCAGTAAAGGCCGCGATTAGTGATAAAAGCTGTCTTTTCTTCATCTTCTGATGCCATTCTAATCTGGTTATAGCCGGAGAACGCGTCCATAAAAGTGAGGAGCTCATGGCCCGAGGTAGCGTCCACCAGTTGGTCGATCCTGGAAAGGGGGTAGCTGTCCTTTGGACAAGCCTTATTCAGCTTTTTGAAGTCGATACACATCCTCCACTTGCCGTTTGCTTTCTTGACCAAAACAACATTGGAGATCCACTCAGGATAATTGACTTCCTTAATAAATCCAGCCTTGAGAAGCTTATCCACTTCCTCGGCTATTGCCTTCTGCCTCTCCGGGGCATGACTCCGGATTTTTTCTTTCGTCGGCCGATGTTTAGGGTCGACCGCCAGATGATGCTCCACGACTTCTGTGTCGATCCCCGGCATATCCGTCGGGACCCATGC
Organism: Elaeis guineensis; assembly: GCF_000442705.2. Lineage (NCBI taxonomy): Eukaryota > Viridiplantae > Streptophyta > Magnoliopsida > Arecales > Arecaceae > Elaeis > Elaeis guineensis. Next base: position 31,060,987 of record NC_025999.2, on the reverse strand, counting down.
GAAAACGTCCGCATTTCTTCAGAGGAAATCCACAAGATGCGTCCGCACCTCCTCCCCCAGGTTGGAGCCGATTAACACCACATGCTCTGTGTTCCCATCATTCAAAGGGATTGGTATTAGGTCTTCAATTGGACCGCCCCTCTCTTCAGTGAGGTCATCGCGAGCATCCAATCCATCGACCGGACAAGGGTCCGCTTGATCGCTTCTTTGCAAGGCAATGTTGTAGCAATGCCTGGCCAGGGCTTGGTCTCCCCGGACCTCTCCGATCCCCTGGCTGGTGGGGAACTTCAATTTCAAATGGTAGGTTGAAACAACAGCTCTGAGGGCATTGAGGCCGGGTCGGCCAAGAATTGCATTATAGGCAGATGGCGCCTTTACCATCAGAAAATTTATCAGGGCTCTGGACTGCTTTGGATGCTGACCCACGGTCACAGTTAGAGCTATCATTCCTTCCGTCGGAACGACGTCACCGGTAAACCCTATTAAGGGGGAGCAAATCGGTCTTAGATGACCGCCAAGAGTGGCCATTCTTGAAAAGGCGTTGTAGAACAAGATGTCGGCCGAACTTCCGTTGTCGACGAGAATGTGACGGACGTCGTAATTTGCTATGTTCAAGGAAACTACGACCGCATCGTTATGAGGGAATTGGACTCCCTGGGCGTCTTCTTCAGTGAAGGTTATGGGTTCTTCAACTTTTTGCCGCTTGAGGGATGTAGCTGGTGTGCTGATTGCCTTCCGCCGGGATTCTCCCAAGATGACGTTGATGGAATCCGGCGGAGATCGATCATCCGGCCACCCTTTATCGACGACCATAGCCGGAGGTAGTTGTGCAGAGACCTCGTGAGAGGGCATTAGATGAGGGAAGGAGGATTGGGTGCCGGAAAAGATGGCCGGAAGCGGATCCGTTGAGCGCTCCTTTAAGAACAAAGGTACTGCGAAGGTTCAGACCCTTCCTCTAGCGCCAATCCTGTTGGTGCAAAAATCTGCCTGCGCCGGAGAAGCTGGAGTCAGGGAAGCCGCGGTCGCCGTCGGGACCTGCAAAGGAAGTCTAAACCGGAGGTGGGGTTGCTCCGGCAAGATCCTCCGACGCTCAAGTCAGTTCTCTGCCTCAACAAGAATGGAGTGCTCGAACAGAGAAGTTAGCAGAGTTTTGAGATAAGAAATGAGCTTAGAGAATAACGTATCTGGGTCCCCCTTTTATAGGCGGAGGAGGCAACGGATTGATGGCGACATTTGTAACCGTCTGGTAGTGGGCCGCCCATGGTCAGGAGAATTTATTGCAAAGAGTAGTGGAGTAGACCCGTGGCTATTATCATAGCCCGCCACGTAGGGCCTGTTGCAGGTAGTGGAGCGGCATCCGTTGCCGCTAGTTGTCAGCGAGTAGTGGAGTCGTGCAGCACCTGCCGCAGGGGGCGGAGCAGAATCGTGACCGTTGACACAGCCTGTCAGAGAGTAATGGGCCCGCCGTGGGGGGTGATGGAGCCACGCGGAATCCGCTACAGGAAGTGGAACAGAATCATGGTTGTTATTGTGATCTGCCAGGGGGCGCGGATCTGTTGGTCAGAGTCCGGCCTCTGTAGAAGTCCGGGAGGGGTCCTCCTTTCGGTTGGGGTCGTGGGTGGAGTCCGGCTCCCGTAGGAGTCCGGACGGAGCTTACCTGCAGTGGATACTGAGAGAGGAGCCTGGCTCCCGTAGGACTCCGGGCGGAGTCCTCTGCAATCAAAGTTAAAGATGAAGTCCGGCTTCCGTAGGAGTCCGGACGGAGCTTACCAGCAGTTGATACTGAGAGCGGAGCCTGGCTCCCGTAGGAGTCCGGGCGGAGCTGTGCTGCAGCTGATGTCGGAGGCGGAGTCCGGCTCCCGTAGGAGTCCGAGCGGAGCCGTGCTGCAGTTGATGTCGGAGGCGGAGTCCGGCTCCCGTAGGAGTCCGGGCGGAGCCGTGCTGTAGTTGATGTTGGAGGCGGAGTCTGGCTCCCATAGGAGTCCGGGCGGAGTCCTCTGCAATCAAAGTTAAAGATGAAGTCCGGCTCCTGTAGGAGTCCGGATGGAGCTTACCAGCAGTTGATACTGAGAGCGGAGCCTGGCTCCCGTAGGAGTCCGGGCGGAGCTGTGCTGCAGCTGATGTCGGAGGCGGAGTCCGGCTCCCGTAGGAGTCCGGGCGGAGCCGTGCTGCAGTTGATGTCAGAGGCGGAGTCCGGCTCCCATAGGAGTCCGGGTGGAGCCGTGCTGCAGTTGATGTCGGAGGCGGAGTCTGGCTCCCGTAGGAGTCCGGGCGGAGCCGTGCTGTAGTTGATGTTGGAGGTGGAGTCCGGCTCCCGTAGGAGTCCGGGCGGAGTCCTCTGCAATCAAAGTTAAAGATGAAGTCCGGCTCCCGTAGGAGTCCGGATGGAGCTTACCAGCAGTTGATACTGAGAGCGGAGCCTGGCTCCCGTAGGAGTCCGGGCGGAGCGGTGCTGCAGCTGATGTCAGAGGCGGAGTCCGGCTCCCGTAGGAGTCCGGGCGGAGCCGTGCTGCAGTTGATGTCGGAGGCGGAGTCCGGCTCCCGTAGGAGTCCGGGCGGAGCCGTGCTGTAGTTGATGTTGGAGGTGGAGTCCGGCTCCCGTAGGAGTCCGGGCGGAGCTATCTTGTAGCTGAAGTTGTTGGTCGTCGAGGATGAAGTCCGGCCCCTGTGGGAGCCCGGGCGGAGATCTCTTTTGAGGTTGGCCTTGTAGGCGGAGCCGTTGATTCTGTGAAGGACTTCGGCTGGGGGTATTTTATACCCAACAGCCACTAACTTTAGTCCCGTCTTCTCAAGGTGGACTTCAGTCTTTGGCTGGCTCAACTGCTTTATCAGTAGGTCTGCCATATTATCCGTGGAGTCTACTCTTCACATCTCAACATATTTTTTTTGAGGTAGTCGCATATTATATAATACCACCGCTCGATGTGTTTGGACTTCTGATGAGATCTGGACTTCTTAGCAAGTGCTATGGCACCGTTGTTATTACAGTACAGTATTATGGCATCTAATGTCATTACTCTAAGTTCTACGATAAATATTTTATACTAGAATGCTTTCTTTGCAGCATTGGAAGCAGCAACATATTCAGCTTCCATCATCGAGTCTACAATGATAAGTTGCTTGGAACTCTTCTAGCTAGTGGTACTACCATTGCATATGAACACACTCTTTGATATCGACTTTCTATCATTAGGATCAGACATAAAGTCTGAATTAGTATATCCTTCAACCCATTACTTCGATTCTCCTCCAAAGATCAAGAATAAATCTTTAGTTCTTCTCGAGTACTTAAGGATGTTCTTCACAGCTATCCAGTATTCCTCTTTTGGATTCGACTGATATCTGTTCGTGACATTCACAATAAGGACAATATCGGGTCGAGTATACATCATGGCATACATAAGACTCCCTAAAGTAGAAGCATAAGGAATCCTACTCATACGCTCAGTCTCCTTATGTGTACTTAGACATATCTTCTTGGAGACAGTAATGCCATACCTTAGGGGCAAAAGTCTCCTTTTAGAGTTTTCCATACTGAATCTCTTTAGTACTTTCTCTATGTACATTTTCTATGATAGGCCAAGCATCTTTCAAGATCTATCTTTATAGATCTTTATTTTCAGAAATAGGATCCTTCCCTTAAGTCTTTCATGGAGAATTTTTTAAACAAACATCTTTTGACCAAGATCAAAATAGGAATGTCATTCCAAATAAAGAGAATGTTATCTATGTACAGTACGAAGAATGTGACAGTACTCCCACTGATCTTCTTGTATACACAAGATTTCTCTTCATACTTCATAAAATCAAATGATTTGATCCCATCATTGAAACGAGTGTTCTAACTCTAAGAAGTTTGCTTTAATCCATAAATAGATCTTTGTAGCTTTCAGACTTTGTAATCTCCATCACTGAAAGTGAAATCCAAAGGCTGCTCTATATAGATATCTTTCTCAAGATATCCATTCAGGAATATAGTTTTTACATCCATTTGCCATATCTCATAATTGAAAAAAGCTACAATGGCAAACAGTGTGCTGAGGGATTTAAGCATAACTATAAGTGAAAAGGTATCCTGATAGTCAATTTCTTCTATTGATTATAATCTTTTGTCATGAGCCTAACTTTATAATGTAAAAAGGTAGATTGATTTACATACATAGATCGATACGGTTACATTAACCACAGTGGAAGCAGACTTTAAAATTTTTTTAATCTGATCTAAACATATAGATTTTTAATCTTAATTAATCCTAGGATCATCTAACATAAATAAATTAATTGCATAGATCTGAAATCATAAATAACAAAGGAAGAAGTTATACCTAACACTTTTTCCTCCTCCACCTTCAGATCAGATCCTGTGGATGTCTGGAGTTATTGTCGGAGTTGCACAAGTGTCCGACCTCTGTTGGTATCCATATGGAGATGTCCAAATCAAAACTCCAAAGCCTCTAGGGTGCTAGCTCCCTTGCAGGCATCATTCTTCGACTTGGATCAAGGTCTTTTACTTTATATCACTTGAAGCAACCCTGTTGCAGATTTCTCGGGATTGAACCAAACACCAAAACTACTCAAGAACTCCTTCTTGATTATTTTTCTCTCTTTCTAAGGCCTCCCTTCTCTCAAATTTGATCTAGAGGGAGAGGATATGAGGCGTGAAGGTGGAACAGGGAGGAATAATAGAGGATGAAGAGGGTGACAAGGTGGTTATTAGCGCACATTAGAAGAATAATAATCTTCACATCAAAATGCTCTCTTTTTATATTTTTTTCACACAAAATTTCCTACTTTCTCATGCCAACATCTGATAAGATCTGATTTGAATCAAAATTCAAATCACTCCTTATCAAGAAGGGATCCCAACCAACCAAGAAATGAGGTAGCGCCTCATCCCAACAGCCCACACATGAGCCAAAAAAAATGCGAGAAAACCATCACCCCATCCCACTTTTGATTGGCCAAGTAGAGAGAGAAGCTTAGGAAACCTGGGCTCAAAAGATCAAGGTTAATTTAGCTCAAAATGGGTCCAAATCAAGTTCAAATTGAGCTCAAATCGAATCGAATTTGAAAGGCTGTCAAACCTATTCCAATCAGGATTGAAATTCAAATCTGATTTGGATAATTAAACCCAATTAATATTAAATTAAATCAAATCTAATTAAATTAAGTCTGATTTAAATTAATTAGAACTTGATCCTTAATTTAATCAGCCCCAATTAAATTATAATATTTGGAATTAAGATCCTCTGCTAATAATTAACAATTACTAAATCTATAACACTTACAAATTAGTAGTTTCTAAATTCAAATTATCAATCAAATTGATAATTCAAATTTGATCCAAACCATTGATCAGGTTAAACTCCTTTTGTGTGTGATTCCTCAGGTTCTATTCTGTTTGGTAGTGAGATATATCATGATCTCCATCAGAGTATCATCAAAACTCCTTTTGATGGATCGAAATAATTCTAGCTCAACTCAATAAGGATCGTTGATCCAAAAATAATATTAGTAAGTTCTCACAATTCACCAGTGACGTCTCATAGTATGTAGTAGCAATCCAACAGAATAGCAAAATCTAAACCCTTAAGTACAGTTATCGTGTGATTCAGTCCCTCTATCGTGAGTTCCGACTTGACGGAGGTCATGGAGAACTCATCAAACCCCATCATCAGTCATATACCAGATTGGCTCAACTCAAATTTATCTGTGAATTTCATAAAAAAGATTTTTCACTATTCACGCTTACTTCGATCGAAGACTTCCTGAACTCAGTCTTGCTAATCACATGGGACTACTCCTTTTCTATCAAGATCGATAGATTCGATCTAGATATATCTTACTCTAACAGTGAACCTGAACCTATTGTAGCCTACATACACAGCAAGGATCCAAATGGCTAGGGACTAAGAGAATGTACAGTCAAACTAAGTAACCTCACTGCGAATAGCCAATACACCGCATGTCAAAGGACCACTCACATCGCTGCAGTATCGAGATGATCACTGACGAGTGAGTAGATATTCAAGTAATTTTTTTTGTTGGTCATGCTCAGTGTAAATTATTCGATAACAACCACCTACACTCTTACCCTAATGTCCCTACACCGCAGACTCGAGACTCATCTGTCCAGAAGAGAGGTGATCCATGCATCGATCTTAAATAAATTTATCACTATCCTTCATGATGATCTAATAATCGAGAGTATTTAGAAACTAACCACTAATAATGTATATCTCAAATTCTCAACACTCTAAGAATATACAATATCATCTTTATTAATTTTTAAGATAAATCATGAATACATAAATAATATTGGTAAAAAAAATATCATTTCTATTAATAATGAAGTTTTATAAGTACAAAAATAAGTCATAAAATTATAAAATGTGTCAGCCAACAAATGACTTCTAGAACACACAACTAACAAACTTCCACTTAACCTAAAGCTAATTGGCCATATACCTAAGATCCATCTTCTCAAGATGAGCTTCGATCTTCTGCTAGCTAAGAGGCTTCATCAGTGGGTCTGCCACATTCTACAGAGAGTCGACTCTCTGCACCTCGACGAACTTCTTCTTGAGATAGTCGCATATGATGTGAAATCGTAGCTCTACATACTTGAACTTTGGATGGGATCTAGACTCCTTAGCGAGTGCCATGATGCCATATTATCGTAGTACAATGCAATGACATCTGATGGCATCACAACTAGCTCCACAACAAACTTCTTGAACCAATAAATAGGCTTCCTTAGTAGCTTCAAAGGCGGTAATATATTCGGCTTCCATGGTCGAATCTACTATGACCGACTGTTTGAAATTCTTTCAACTAATCGATCCATCATTACATAGAAAAATACATCTCGATATAGATTTTTTATCATTGATATCAAACATGAAGTCTGAATCAGTGCATCCTTCCACTTTTAGCTCTGATCCTCCATCAAAGATCAAGAACAAATACTTAGTTCTTCTCAAGTACTTAAGAATGTTCTTAACTGTAATCCAGTGCTCCTCATCTGAATTCAACTGATATCTGCTCATGACAGTCACGAAAAGTATATATCAGGTCGAGTATACAGCATGGTGTACATGAGGCTCCCTATAAAAAATTTTGCTCATATGTTAAATCTTCTCAAGTATGTCAGGACATATTTTCTTGGAGAGATAAATACCATACCTAAGAAGCAAAAGTCTCTTTTTAGAGTTTTCCATGCTGAACCTCTTTAGCACCTCCTCTATGTACATTTTCTGAGAAAGTCTTATCATTCTCTTAGATTTATTCCTATAGACCTTTACACCAAGAATGTAGGAAGCTTCTCCTAGATCTTTCATGGAGAATTCTTTTGACAACCATATTTTAATCGATATCAGCATGAGAATATCATTCTTAATCAAGAGGATGCCGTCCATACATAATACGAGAAACATGACAGCGCTCCCACTGATCTTTTTGTACATATAGGGCTCTTCCTCATTTTTAATAAAATCAAATAATTTGATCATATTATTAAAATGAGTATTCTAACTCCGAGATGCTTGCTTGAGTCCATAAATAAACCTTTGCAGTTTGCAAATTTTGTGATCACTATCACTGGATGTGAAATCCATAGGTTGCTCCATATAGGTATCTTCCTCAAAATATCTATTTAGAAAGATAGTTTTCACATCCATCTGTCAGAATTTGTAATCATGGTAAGCTACAACAGTAAACAGAGTTCAAATAAATTTCAGTATGACTATTGGTGAAAAGATTTTCTGATAGTCAATGCCTTTGCATTGACTATAATCTTTTGCTACTAGTCTTGCCTTATAGGTCTCCATCTTACCATCTGACCCAATTTTTTTTTATAGATCCATTTACACCCAATACGTATAATACCTTCAGGTAGATCTACTAAGGTCCCAACCTGGTTGGAGTGCATGGAGTCAATTGCTGACTTCATTGCTTTTTTTCATTTCTGGGACTCTACATCTAACATCACTTCATCATAGGTCTTGGGATCATTCCTAATGTCTCTATCTCCCATAAGAAATACTTCCTCTAGATCCTTTGTAAGAATATCTAAGTATCTTTTAGGAGGATGGGAGATCCTACTTGATCTACGAGATGGAGGAGGTACCACATCAACTAACTCACTAATGGATTTAGGCTTTTGGACTTAATGCTCTTCGAAAACCTTTTCTTTGAGCTCAATCTTCCTCCCCCTACCTCTGTCTTGAATAAACTCTTTTTTTAAGAAGACACCATGATAACTCACAATCACATTATGATCTTCTGAAAGATAAAAATAGTACCTTATGGATTCCTTAAGATACCCTATAAAATAAGCCCTAAGTGATCTAGCCTCTAACTTGTCCGCCTGCTGTCGTTTGATATGGGCCGGACATCTTCAAATCTTAAAAAAATTAAGAGTCAATTTCTTACTATGCCATAACTCATATGGTATGGTAGGAACAGATTTAGAGAGAATCCGATTCAGAAGGTGAATAGCAAAAAGTAACGCATGTCCTTAGAGAAAAATTGAAAGATCTATGAAGCTCATCGTAGACCGAACTATATCCAATAGGATCTGATTTCTCCTTTCGAATATCCCATTGAGCTGAGGTATCTCTGAACCTGTCCACTGTAAGACTATACCATTATCTTTGAAATAGATCCAAAATTTTTCATTAAGTTATTCCCCTCTCCGATCGGATCAAAGAACTTTTATCGATTTTTCGATTTGTTTCTCTACTTCATTTCTGAACTCTTTAAACTTTTCAAAAGCTTCAAACTTATGGTGCATCAAATGCACAAATCCATACCATGAGTAATCATCAGTAAAGATTATGAAGTAGATATAATCACCCCTAGCTTGTACATCAAATGGATCATATATATCAGTGTGCACCAGGGCTAATATATCAATAGCCATTTCCTCTTATCCTACAAAGTGTAGCTTAGCCTTCTTTTCTTGAAAACTGGACTCACAAACTGGATATGACTCGAAAGTCAATGGCCCTAAAAGACCATCTTTCTTCAATTTATTAAGTATGTTCTCTCCAATATTATCTAGCCTGAGGTGTCATAGATACTTTTGGCTAATCCTATCTCTAAGTCTCTTAGACCTTACGACACTCACAATTTGCTCGTTAATATTAATACTCGCATCCACATGCAAATGATAAAGATCGTTTATCAAATAGACATATGCAATAATTTTATTTCTAAAATAAATTAAATACTGGTCTTTATTAAAATAAAAATTATAATTATTCTGTGCCAGCATAGAAATAAAAATCAAATTCTTACGAGCTATAGATACAAAATAATAATTTTTTAAAAGCAAACTAAATCCTAATGGTAGCTTCAAAGAGTAAGTTTCGACAGCTACAATAGTAACTTTTGCCCCATTGCTAACTCGGAGAGTGATCTCATTTCTCTTAATCCTCTAACTTCCTCTAGATCCTACATAGAAGTATACAAATGAGCACTCGAATCAGAATCTAAAATCCAATGAGAAAAAGAAGAAATTGTTAGATTAATTTCAATAACGAGCAATTCAAACATACCTTCGAAAGGTACATTCTTCTTCTTATTGTTCACTATTGCCAGGTATGCAGGACAATTTCTTCTCTAGTGACCTTCAACATTGTAGTAAAAATATTTTTCTTTATCGATGGCTTTCTTTGGAACTTTCTTCTACTTTCGCTCTTGATCTTTTGCTTCTTCGCAAGCTTTTTGTTCTTCTTCTTTCTAGTAGATTTTTTCATGGAAGAAGCCTACTCCACAATAAGAATCATTTCTTCAAAACTTTTTAAGGTGCTCTCAGCTGTCACTAAAATATTCAATAACTCAGACAAGGTGCAGTCAATCTTATTCATATGATAGTTCATAATAAACTACCTATATGAATCAGAAAGGAACTGCATGATTAGATCCACCTGTAGTTCCTTGTCATATTCATTTCGAGCTTCTGAAGCTCTTCAATATCTTTGATCATTGTAAGATAATGATTGTGCACGGACTGTCCATCATGTATCTTCGTTTTGAAAAATCTTCGAGAGACCTCAAAGTGAGCCATGCGACTCTGCTCACCATACAACTCTTATAGTTAAGTCAAAATTTATCTGATAGTCCTCATGTCTTCATGCTGGCATTGAAGATCATTAGATATGAATGCAAGAATATAGCCACTAGCCCTGTAGTCTTCATCCATCCACTTGTCAAGTGTAGCTTGTTGATCAAGGAAGGGGCGAGCCGGCAATATAGACATCTCTTGGTCAAGCACATGGGTCAATTTCTCAGAGCTAAGAATAATTCTCAAGTTCTGAATTGTGATAATTTAGCAGTTACTAAATCTGTAACACTTACAAATTAGCAATTTCTAAATTCAAATTATCAATCAAATTGATAATTCAAATTTAATCCAAATTATTGATCGAATCAAACTCTTTTTATATGTGACCCCTTAGATTTTATTCTGTCTGGTAGTGAGACATACCGTAATCTCCATCACAGTATCATCGAAATTTCATTCGATGGATCGAAATAATTCCAGCTCAACTCAACAAGGATCATTGATTTAAAAATAATTCTAGTGAGTTCTCACAATCCACCAGTAATGTCTAATAGCATATAGTGACAATCCAATAAAACAGAAAAATCTAAACACCTAGATGCAATTACCATGTGATTCAATCTCTCTATTGTGAGTCTCGACTTGACGGAGATCATGGAGAACTCGTCAAACCTCATTGTCAGTCATATGCTAAATTAGTTCAACTTGAGTTCATTTGTGAATTCTGTAAATTTTTTTTTTAGTATTCATACTTACTTCGATCGAAGACTTCCTGAACTCAGTCTTACTAATCGCATAAGACTGCTCATTTTCTACCAAGATCGATAGATTTTATCTAAGTGCATCCTATTCTAACAGTGAATTTGAACCTACTATAGCCAACATATATAGTGAAGATCCGAATGACTAAGGATCAAGAGAATGTACAGTTAAACTAAGTAGCCTCGCTACGAATAGCCAACACACCATAGATCAAAAGACCACTTACACCATTGCAATATCGAAAAGATCACTGATGAGCGAGCAGACATCCAAGTAATTTTTTATATTGGTCACACTTAGTATAAGTTATTCTCTAACAACTATTTGTACTCTCATGCTAGTATCCCTACACTGCAGACTCGAGACTCATTTATCCAAAAAAAATATGATCCGTGTATCGATCTTAAATAGATTGATCACTATTCTTCATGATGATCCTATGATCGTGAGCATTTAGAAACTAATTACTAATAATGTATGTCTCAATACTTTGAGAATATACAATATCATCTTTGTTAATTTTTAGAATAAATCATAGACACATAAATAAGATTGAAAATAAAAATATCTTTTTTATTAATAATAAAATTTTATAAGTATAAAAATAAATTTTGAAATTATAAAATGTGTTAGTCAGCAATTAGCTTCTAGGACACACAACTAACATATAGGCCTTACTTTACCATCTTCATCTATTTTTCTTTTATGGATTCATTTATATCCAATGGGTACTATACCCTCTGGTGGATCCGCTAAGATCCATACTTGGTTCGAATGCATTGAATCAATTTCTGACTTCATAACACTCAATCATTTCTCAAAGTCGATGTCAGATATCGCTTCATCGTAGGTTTTGGGATCATCTCCATAACCCTTATCTCCAATAATAAATATTTTCTCTACATCCTCAATAAGCATACCTAAGTATCTTTTAAGAGGATGGGAGATCCTACTTGATCTATAAGGTGGAGGCAAAACTACTGGCTCATTGTTAGTGGGTTCGATAAGTTCCACAGCTCATTGTTTTTCAGAGATTTTCTCTTCGAGCTCAATTAACCTTTCATTACCACTATCCTGGATAAACTATTTTTTGAGGAATATGACATGTCAACTCAATCACATTGCGATATTTTGAAAAGTAAAAGTAGTATCTTATTGATTCCTTAGGATATCCTATGAAGTGAGCTTTCATAAATCTAGCCTTTAACTTATCTGCCATTTATCTTTCGACATAGGTTGGACATCTCCAAATCTTGAGGTAACTAAGACTCGATTTCTTATCATGCCATATCTCATACAGTATGGTAGCAATGGATTTAGAGAAAATCTTATTTAGTAGGTAAATCGTGGTTAGTAGGACATGTCCCCAAAGATTTAAGTATAAGTTAGTGAAGCTCATCATGGACCGAACCATATCTAATAGGAACCTATTCCTCCTTTCGGATACTCTGTTGAGTTGAAGTGTACTAGGAGGAGTCCATTATGAAATAATATTATTTTTTTTGAGATAATTCAAAAATTTTTTACTAAGATTTTCTCCTCCTTGATCTGATTAAAAAATCTTAAAGAATTTTTCTGTTTGCTTTCTACTTCATTTCTGAATTCTTTGAATTTTTTAAAAACCTCAGACTTGTACGTCATAAGAAATACATACCTATACCGTGAGAGGTCATCAGTAAAGATAATGAACTACTTATAACCTTCTCTGATCTGTACATCAAATGGGCCACACATGTTAGTGTGTATCCGGATAAGTATCTCAGTGGTCCTTTTTTTATGTCCTGCAAAGGATAACTTGACCATCTTTTCTTGAAAGTAGGATTCACAAACTAAATATGACTTAACAGTTAAATGAGCCTAAGAGATCATTTCTTTTCAGTTTGTTTATCCTATCTTTTCCAATATGATCAAGCTTAAAGTGCCATGTATACTTATAGTTAACATCATCTCTAGATTATTTATGATCTACGGTACTACTGACTATTTACTCATTTACATTCACACACACATCAACATACAAGAGTTAAAGACTGTCAATTAAAAGATAACGTACTACTAATTTATTTCTCCAATAAATTGAATAAAATTTTTTATTAAAATTAAAAATAAAATCTTTCTGTGCTAGTACAGAAATGAAAATTAAATTTCAGCTTGCTACAGGCATATAATAATAGCCTTTCAAAATTAATTTAAAATTAGACGATAATCAAAGAGAGCAGGTGCCAATGGCTTCTGCAACAACTCTTATTGCATTGTCGATCCGAAAGATCATTTCATCATGCCTTAACCCTTTACTTTTCATCAAATCTTGCATAAAAGTATATATCTGAGCACTTGAACCAGAGTCTAATATCCAACTAGAAGTAAAGAAAATCATAAGATTAGATTCAATGATGAGCAATCTAGACATACCTTTTGAAGGTTTGTCTTTGTTATTGGTCTTTAGGCTCTCCAGATATAGCGAATAATTCCTCTTCCAATGACCGTCAGCTTTGCAATGAAAATACTTTTCTTTGTCTGTAACCTTCTTCGAAGTATCCTTCTTTAGCTTGTTCTCTTTCTTCTCCTTCTTCACAAGCATGTTCTTCTTCTTCTCTGAAGACTTTCTTTTGGAAGAAGATGCCTACTTCACAGCAAGAATGAAGCCACTTGAACTCTTCAAGGTCCATTTTGTAATAACTAACATATTGACAAATTCAGATAGGGTACAGTCTAACTTATTCATATGATAATTTACTATAAATTGCTCGTATGAACTAGTCAAGGATTGCAGGATCAGATCTACTTGCAATTTCTTCTGCATCGTAAGACAGAGATTCTCAAGCTCCTCTAGATCCTTGATCATTGTCAGACAATACTTGTGGACCGACTGCCCCTTACGCATCCTGGAGTTGAATAGCCTCTTCAAAACTTTAAAATACGTCATTAGGCTCTGCTCACCATACAACTCTTACAAATGAGTAATCATAGCCCTGGCAGTTGGCATGTGCTCATGCTGGCTTTGCAACTCGTTTGACATAAAAGTCAATATGTGGCACTTAATCCGATTGTCATCATCGTCCATTTATCTAGTGCAGCTCTCTATTCAGCACTAGGATGGTTTGGCAAGGAAAGAAAGTTCTGATCGAGAATATACCCTAACTTTTTCGATATCAAGACTATCTTGAGATTTCTAAGTCAGTTCTTGAAATTGATTCTAATCAAATAGTTGGACTTTAGGATACGGGCTAAAGGATTTGAAGCTGACATGATTAAACTATGAAAAGTAAAGATTTTAGTTAGACATTTATACTTAAACCTATATCTATTTTAGGGACTTTTAGAAATAAATAGACTCCTATTATTTTTTTGGATTTCTTACACTCCTCAGATGGAGAAATGAAAACCCTAACGTGATAAGGATTCTTATTAAGTACTACGGTCTCACTTATGTACATGCACCTCACCTGGCAAATATTGGTAACATGTTATAGCGATGAATGGACAACTCATCCAATGCTTCTCCAAGTATGATGCAGCGATTCGATCTTTAAGTTATGTAGGTTCATCTGACAGATATTGGCTACACTCCTTAGTTAAGTCAGATTCATCATTCATAAATGGGTGCAAAACCATCATTGAATCCTTCATCTGATAGATATTAGATCCAAACCCATCTCTATCTAGGAACATCTAATGCTATAGAGTGATTGCATGTTCTCAGTGCAATTGAACCACTATAACTAGCCAAGAACAATCAACACCAGTTGCACATCCACATCTCTACAACGATGAAAAATTGTCAGACTTAATATGTGTGCAATGAGATTTTTGATTTAGGTCTCATCTAATTAGTCATCATGACTAGTCCTATTGGCATGGGTTAAATGAACCACCAAACTATTAGAAAACTGTAGGGGTTTCATGTATGTACTTTTTAAATTTTGTAGCAGAACAACTTCAGATGAAATATTTTAATCTACAATGCAAGTACATGATCTAATCATAAAATATCCTACAAATAGATATATGGCATGTATATATGCATGTAAAAAATCTGAATAATAAAATCTGCATGATGTGCATAAAAATAAGTAAAGCAGTAGATCTAATCTACTATAATCAGGGATCCGAACCCAATACCTGAGTGCGGGTAGTTGAACACTGTGATCGTAAACATGGATCTAGAGGTTTTCGCTAATTTTTTATAACCGCATAGCATGTCTGGCCTCTATGAATTATCCACACAAAGCCCTAGTACCGATCTGCCAACTCCAAGAGTGCTAGCTCGCGAAAATCGCTTCTGGTGGCTGATCTGATTGAATCTTCTTCTCCAATCATCTCGGACCTTTTTGAGGTTGAAGATAGATCCACAGAGGTCATTGGAGGATGGAGGAATGATAGAAAATTATCTAAATCTAATCTAGATCTCTCTCTCCAAAACAACTCAGTGCCAAGGCCGAACTCTCACCAAAGAAGAGATTGTTCTCTTCCAATCACACGCCAAAAGCAAAATCGCCCACCCCAGATTCCCATGCCCAAGACCTCTGGTTTGGCCCCTCTCTTCTTGCTCAATTTTTTGGTATAAAAAATCTGAGGTTCAATGCACAAAAGTTGACTCTTTTTATGGTTGCCGATCAAAGGTGATAGGATAGGATAAGTTTGTATTCAAGTTTGAATTCAAATCTTATTTGAACTCAAACCAAACCGATCTTATCTCCATATATTCTTTGATCAAAGAAGTGCCAAACATGAGCATATGAGCATGAAAAACCACCAGGAGCTTCTCCTTTTTGTCGCACAAAAAAAAACTCCACAAAGGTGGCCGGTGGGTGGAAGAGAATAAGATGAGGTTTCAATCAAATTTAAAACTTCTTTCAAATTCAAATCAAAACCAAGCTTATCCTCATCCAAGTGGGTGACAAAGTGGAGTGTTTGTTGGAGAAATCTCATGCACAAACAAGTTTTGTGTGATGAGGAATGGCATGGAGAAGGAAAGATGGCGCAAGTGACTTCAAACATTCAAATTTTAAATTTAATCTTGAATTCAAAATTCAAATTGATTTCAAATTCAAACCAAGATTGATCCAATCAAACTCTATCTGATTAGAAGTGATTGAACCCAATCTAATTTGATCCTAACTCAATTAGAAATTAATTGGATTCAAGGCCTGATCAAATCAGGGCTTAATCTCCTTTAGCGATTAAGTCATCTTATAACTTAATTATATTTAACCTAATTGAATCCAATTCAATTAAACTTAATCCAAACTTTAATACTCAATCAAATTAAGTTAATCAGTAATCTAATTATTGATTAATCCTCATAAACATCACTGACTTTCAGTGAATTAATTTACTGTAACTATTGCTTAGGATTAATCATCAATCGCATTGATGATTTTATCCTCGGATGATTCTCAATCATCGATCAGCCATAGGATCGGAGAGATACTTCTTATGTGTGTGACTTCATAGGTTCAAACCTAAAGTGGTAGCACAGGAATAAATTTTATACTAATCGAAGTGACCATTTAGCAATGATATCTGACGTCCGGATAGGTCAAATGTGTGCGAAGCAACATTCAAGAACTTAATGGACTATGGTTACCATATAATTCCTTCTTTTGACCCTTAATGCTCAGGATGACTTCAGAGTTTACCGTCAACTCTCGATCAGCATATTTTTACATATGTCTCAACCCAATTAATCTCGTGACTCCTCACAAAGACTATCCTGATCAAGATTTTGCTAAATTAAAATACATTAAGGCATACTCTCCAATGACTTGGAGTAGTTAATCCTATCTCGACTCACACGCCGACTTCACAAGTACTTGTCGACTGTGCCCAGAAATCTTCCAACCCTGAATTAGAAATTCAAGTAGTCCGATACTAAAATACAGTGAGTTGCTTATAAGTCACAGTGATGATCTCAGATCGGAGGGATACTTATATCCATATTCCTTCAAAGTAACTCTTGACAGCAGAGTACTCCGAAGTTGGTCATATTCAATGAGATATACTCTAATATCTCACTTGCGTGTCATGCCAATGTCTCCATACTTCTTGATTAAGAAGACAACCAACATACATAGCATACAACGATCTACACTTAATATAACTATCATTCTTATAATTGCATATCGTTTGGTCGTGAACTAGTTTTAAGAACTAAATGATATATCCTCATATATTGTTTCAAATAGTCCTAAGAACTTCATCACAACATTAGAGTTTATAGAAGATATACATAAAGTAATGAAAAAAATTAAATAATATTTTATTAATAATTAATAATTTATATATAATTTATAAATATAAGCTCAATCGTCAACAGAATGACGATTGACTTTGGGATATATTTTTTAATAACTCCCACTTGAACTAAAGCCAATCGGTACAGTATCGTATATCATTTCGATTTATGATCTTCGAACTTCTTGACACTGAGGGCTTTAGTAAATGGGTCGATCAGATTTTTCTTTCCGTCGACCTTCTGAAGCTTGATATCATCTCGATCTACGATCTTTCAGACAAGATGATAGCGATGCAGAATATACTTCGTACGCTAATGGGCCTTCAGTTCCTTCACCTGAGTAATAGCTTCAGTGCTGTTGCAGTAGAGTAGAACTGGACCATCAATGAAAAGTGCCACTCTGAGCTTGCTGATGAATTTTTTCAGCCATACAATTTTTTTGGCAGCATCAAATGCCACGATGTACTTCGTCTCACGTACTGAGTCAGCCATAGTATACTGCTTAGAATTTTTTCAATAAACAGCTCCATTATTTAGGATAAAAATATATTCCGACATATTTTTACTATCATCACGATCTGACTGAAAGCTGGAATCAATATATCCTATTAGTTTCAAATCAGATTCTCCATAAACGAGCCATTAGTCCTTAGTATTTCTTAAATACTTAAGAATAATTTTTGCAACCTTCCAATGGTTCTCATCCAAATCAGATTGGTATCTACTCACTACGCTTAATGAGTATACTATATCTGATCTCGTATATATCATGACGTATATTATAGAATTTACTATCGAAGTATATAAAATTTTACTCATACGTTTTATTTTTTTTTTAGGATCAGAGGGAGTAGAAATTAAAAATTTTTTTTAAAAATTTAAAGGTGTTAAAATTACAGTCAACTATCAGAAGTGATGATCCCATCAATGAATAGACCAACTATCAATTTACTAAAAAATTATTAGGAAGATACCTTCAGGACGCTCAATCATGTGTCACCTCTCCATTCGTCACATCCTTAGAAGTAGAAGATCTTTATGTCAGCAAATCGCGCACGAAGTCCTCAGTCCCGGTCCGAGGTTCACTTTCTAGGTCCAAAAAGAATTTAAGGGGGGAAGAGAGAGCGTGCGTGTAAAAAGGGAAAGGGCAATAGTGTAATCTGGGAACAAGAACAGATGCCAGAGAAGATGGTGTCTCTCTGCACCTCATAAAGTAGAAAGGAATATTACAACCAAAAAGATAAAAAGGAAAAGAACTGTCAGTATAACCCACACCCGCGCCCACACCCCCTATCCCCACCCCAAAAGACCCAACATAATATAATGTACTCCTTATTATTCGTTACTTGGTGGTGTCATCATCTTCTGATAATTTATTATTTATCATCTTATTTATTTATCTTGATTTCTTTATTATTTCTTTATTTATTTTAATTTGCCTCCCCCTCTATCGATCGTCCTGAGAACTTCGTATGGAAAGTTTACACGAGTCCTTTAATTAGCGGCAGGATATGCTCTCTGTCTCTCTTCTATTCCCTGTTCGCTTCTTCTCTGGCTAGGGCTTTCTCTTCTTTGTTTCTCAGCTAGTATCCTTGTTTCCTCTGCTCTCTCTGCCTGCCTTTCTCTATCTCATTCTCCATGGCTGCAACGGCTCTCAGAGAGCAACTCAATGGATTGGTGAACTCCATGTTTGCGGAGGTAATCTAATCCTTTCTGTGTATCTGATTTGGTTTTTTGGTATTTAGGTTTTTCACTTTTGGGGTTTCTTGTGTGAAAATTTTGTACTATTTTGTTTGCGATCTTTTGTTCTCTTGTTGGCTTTGATTACTGATTTTGATCGACTGATTAAGTAATCTGCTTCTAGATCTCAAGGAAGTTTCTTTCAGTGTTTTTTTTAAGCCTCTTGGATCATCGAACTCGATTTGTTTGAAATTTTCGTTTCTCTTTGGTTTCCATCTGTTTATACGTTAATGCTTCGAAAAAACTCGTCTTCGATTCGATGGCTTAAGATTTTCGTTGTTTTTTTTTTTTAATTAATATTTGATTTGAGTGGACTAGGAGCGAGGACTGTTATGACGCAAAAGATTATGACAATTTTGTGTCACTAGCGATTCACTTTTGTTGTTTCAGGGATTGTTGGATCAACAGTTCCAGCAGCTTCAGATGCTACAAGATGGGAGCACGCCTGGCTTCGTGGCAGAGGTGGTGACCTTGTTCTGCGAGGATTCAGAAAGGATACTTACAGAGCTGACCAAATTAATGTATTGTCCTTTGTGTTTGCTTGTCATATCTGTTTGGGCATAGATTTCGAGCTCTTTTTGCTTGATTTACTTGATTCGGAAATGGTTCCACATGTTTATTGTGCAGGGATCAAGCTCTTGTTGATTACTCCAAGGTGGACGCTTACGTTCACCAACTCAAGGGGAGCAGCTCTAGGTTACTGTCCTTTTCCTTTTTATTTTTTCTTCCATATTTCATTTTTTTTTTTTGATGGCTGCTTTCATGAAAGGATTGACATAATTTCCGACCTTGCTATATGCAAAAGATTTTTTGAGACAATCATTTGGCTGCTCCTGATGTGCCATAACCCTTCTCCTTCTGTTGTTACTCCATTGTTACTGGAGATCATTTCATAGCTTAGAATTCTAAAGAAAGAATTGGCTGTTCGTTATGATAGTTCTGCATTCATTATATATAAAACAATGAATTAAAGGTGTAAAATTGCTTTTCTAGTATTACTTATCATATCCATTTCTGTCTCTCTTTTATTTTTATTAATTGCTGAAATCATTGCATCCTTAGCCTTAACTGAATGTGCCATTCTAACAATAAAACTCATTTAAGCATAGTATTATTTTGTGGTTCTGAATTTCTCAAATTAGTTGTTATAATCTTTTAGGTTTTGTCTTGACTGGTTATTCACCTCTTTGAGTTTTTAAATCTTTTGTTGGTGTGACGGGACTAGGGAAGCCTCGCCCCCCGGCCCCCCCCCCCCCCACACACACAGACATATCTCTCTCTCTCGGTTGCTCGCTAACTCTCTTTTTCTCTCTCAGGGGAAGGGGCAAAGAGGTGCTGCCTTAGTTCTAGGAATCTTCCTCTTAGGGTGCTGCACTTGCTTCAAAATCCCGGAAAACTTCCTCTTAGAGTGTGGAGAAGACTCATCCCTAAAAGCTCTTCCTCACACCCATACTTAAGTTTGGTCTACTTGAAAATCTCCTTGAAAAACTCATTCCTGCATCTGCATCTTTACTAAAAGCTTCATGGATACACACTTGTGAAGGCAACCTTGAAAAAGCTTTCATGCTATATCTAATATGATGTAGAAGATGCATAAAAATTTACACCTAAAGATTACTAAAGGATGTGAGGTGAAAGGGAATGGAGTTTTTGGAGCTGCAAAACCCAAGTCTTCCAAGCAAGGCTGGCTTCACATAGAGTTGTCCATACCTGACAAATTGAGAAGATAATAAAAATATTAAGCAAAAAAAAAGCCAAGAGTGGAAGGCCTGAGGCTTTCGACTGCATGCTGGCCCATGGACTTTCCCATCAAATATAGAGATTCATGACTTTAGCAATCTAGATACTATGGTGGTTATTGTGCACGAATAACGCAGCTGGGACTAATTGACCTCCATCCAATGAATGCTGTTTTCGTAATGTTGTGACAAGCACATTGCCAATGTTGAAACAACCTTCTGTTCATGTTCAGATCATGCTAGAAATCATTTATTTAATTTAATTAGCATATGGACATGCAGGTTCAGGATCATACTTAGTGTGTATAAACTGTATATATCTGATATCTCCTTCTGAGTTCTTATTTTGTGCTTCATTCTATATTGAGGACTTTGTCTAACATGTTTCTAAGTGGGGCCCCTATTTTGCAGCGTGGGTGCTCAGAATGTGAAACTGGCGTGCATTCAATTCCGACAATTCTGTGAGGAGAATAACAAGGAAGGGTCAGTATTAGCATATTTTTTCAGTTCCTTTTAAATCACAGATAATTTACTTTATTATTCTCAAACTTATCATGTTAAACTAATTCTAGTTTTAAACATAACTTACTGGATTTTCTTTTTATAATTTTTTGCAACTTATATGATCTTTTATTAGTTGCCTGTCCTGCCTTTTTATATTCCAGTACAGCTGAAACTCACCAATGTGCAAAATCTGCAATTTAGTCAACTTTTCTTTGCAAAGCCTGGTAAATATATTCTGTAAAATTTGTTGAATGATGTATGAATTTAGGATGGTTTCATGCATCTTCTCTCTCTTTTTTTAGCATAAGATTTTTCTCTGATTTCTTCAGCATAGCATTTATGAAAGCTTTATAACATCATGAGTTAGAGGGCTTGGGTGTCTGACCATTGATCTCTCTGGACAGAAAACAGTTAAGTTTTATAGACAAACTTTACTATCAAAGAATACTGTACCATATTACACAAAAAAAATTTCTAATCAGATCTTCCTGCATTGCTACTTCAACACATGGAAATACCAGTGATGCAGGACAGTCTTAAAAGGAACCTACTATTCGAAAAAGTGGCCCCATAAAAAGAAAAAAATGTCAAACCACCTTAGGTGCACAGTCAACCTAATGTCAGCCTGTGCCAAAGTGATTGATTGCTATAGTCACATCATAAACTTATTTTTCCTTAGGAAAAAATAGAAATTCATCTAGATAGATGGATATGCTGATGGGACCAGACTCGTGTTGAGGATATCTGTCTTATTGCCTTCATATGTCATGCATCATAGGAGAGGTAGCAGCTAGACTTGGACCTAGGGCCTTCTGACAACAAGGACAAAAACTGCTGGAAATTTCACTTCACACCTAAGTTTTGATTAAAGTTGAAGGGTGAAAGATGGACTTTCAAAGAATAACTTATAACAGATGTGGTTGTGAATCCAAAGGATATGAAACTAGAAAGTTTGAGAGTACTTCCTTACCAAGTTCAAATTGCAAGATGATATTATAAGGGGAACTCTGATGTGTGTGACTCAAACATTGAGTTTCACTCTATTTCATTGTTCCTTTTCCTCTGCCTTTGAATTTTATCTTGATTATCTGTGACTCCACCACAGGGCCCATAGTGGAGAAGATACCTGCATTTCCAGGCACTTTTCTCATTCTTCTGCATGAGGCAGCACTTATTCTGGCATTTTCTAGTCCCTTTTGGTGGGCTAACATTATGTTAAACAAATGATTTGAAGAGGCTCTGGAACAGCTGACTTGTGCGGCAGGGGTTAAATCTCAATAGAGGGCTAGGTAGCCATTGGTAGAATTAAGTTTGAGAATTGGTATTTGAAGGAAAAGAGTGGAACAAAACCAGATCTAAAATGAAAAGAAAGTTCAAAATGAAAATATAGGAAGTCTGAGGGGGAAAAGAAGCAAAACATCCACCTTTCCAGAGTACAAAGAAAGTGGTCCCCAAGGAGGTAACACATGCAGCTGTTGCTGATCTATGAAGAGAAGCAGTTGGGTAGGTTTCTTAAAGGAAGGCTCCTTTTAGTGGAAGGTTGCTTGATCTGGAGTTCACTCCTTTTCTAGTTGTCAGTTTCATGAATTATAAAGTCATGGAGCATGCAATTTTTAAATAGTGCCAACAGGGTTGTCCTTATCATACAAATAAGGAATGATCTAGAGATAAAGGAATAACTTAGCAATTAAATGATAGAAAGTAGTGCTTCAATGGTGAATGACTAGTGTTGTGCCTATATGCCTAGGCAGTCCCACCAAGACCTTGGGCGACCACGATGCCGAGGTGCCTAATGCTTTTATAGCTGCCAGGTGAGGCAACTGCCTGAGCACCTAGGTTGGTGCCCAGTCTGGCATATGTTGGTGCCTGGTCTGGCACTTTGCCACTTTTTGATGCAAGGGAGGGTGCCTATTTATGATATCATTTATCACTTTAAATTCCAGCCATGAGTCTTCATGTTTATAGTACAAAATTTAGTTGCTACGTAGTAATTTGGGGTATATTTAATGAATATATTTTTTTTGCATGTATTTTCCATGAAGAAAATTCATGTATCTGCTATTACTTGATTTTAAAAAGCAAGAACATAAAATTTATTAATTATTGGATATTTTTTAACTCCAGGCAGTCTGCTTGATTGTAGCCTAGGCATTTCATGAGCATTTCCTAGGCATTTTGACAAACTTGCAAATAACCTCAAGCTCTTACATTGGTTGGGAGAAATTCTTTATAGATCTCATTGACCATTTCAGGAGCAAAGAAGTCACTGAATGGTAATAGAGGTGTAGGAGTATTTTTAGCATTTCTTCACAATCACTTATAATGTTGTGGAACCATGAAATTGGGATCTTAACATGCAGCAGCACCTGTTTCTTCTCTTGTGATATGCAAATATTTGCTCACTTGATCAACCGAGTTTCTGCTCAAGGCTAGCTAATAAGTTGTTAAGCTTAGCTCCACCTGATTTAGAGTGACCTAGTTTTCTGGGGCTTATAGTTAGCACAGACCACTGGTGTTACCACTATTATATACAAATATAATAATTCAGAGCACCATAAGTCCATAAATAAAGTGAATAGTCCAAATTGCAGGCAAACCTTGACAACAGAATGCGGTTAACCTCTTGGGTGATTTCCAACACTTCATTCATTTTCTTCAAGATCTAGTAGATCGTTAATACCAAGTTTTGAAACCCAACCTCACCTTTGTATGATGCTCGGCTTACTAAAGTATACCAAGGTGTTGTGAGGGTGTACCATACTATACCATGCCATGGTACTCCAGACCTTGGATAAATCATGAGTAGATGAAGGGGCATGCTACAAAACTTACTGTATGGAAACATGAATGGCACACCTCCATACCATGGGGTTTCACACTTCAGCTAATGCCGATGTCCATAGGTTGACATCTTGAGGTTGCATTGAAGAAATTTAGGGGGCAATAAAGGATAGAGAACTTTAATCGGTATGTAGCAGGATATTTTATATTTATCAGGCATATCAGTTTGATACAGGATATATGGAGAATTATTAGAGGAAACTTGGATAAACAAGTCGTAATCAATGGACAGGAAATAACGTCACTTGCTTTTGATGAACTAATTATTAAAAACATGATATTTATCTCCATTATTAAACCTTTGCTGAAAAGTAATTGACTTCAACGCACCAAAATTTATTCTGTAATAATTTCTATATATGTGACAGAAAGTGCGAAGAAGAAATTGAAGGAGGTGGAATGCCTATAGAATGCTATTATATGTTTGTTTTAGAGAAGAGAAGACCAGAGCAATAAGAAAAGGAAAAACAGGAGATGTGCAATAATTTATTATGTAATTGCTTGAGAGGATCACCATGAATGATTACCCTTTCACAAAATCTGTAATTCATTAAATTTGAATTCTACATGTCCCCTCCCTCTCTCTTATTTTACATAGGGCTGATGCATAACATGCCTGGTCTGTCACACAATGTGTGTATGTTGAAATTGAACAATCTGCATATCCCCTTCCTCTCTCATCTCACTTCGGGCTCATCTAAAGTATCCCTCTATATCACCTGCTATGCTTTTATGTCTTTATTATTTTTTCGGTATCTTTCTTTGACTAGAAGTATATATGCATGTCTAGGAAGTCTCCAACCACAATTCCTGCGCCCACTCCATCACAGTTAAAAAGGTTTTAAAATAAATAAAACCAAGATTTTTCTTATTTCTACCATGCTTTAAGCCATGATAATTATAAATGGACCCCAGTGGTTTTTACTACCATTTAAATCAATTTTGTCATATTGGTTGTCTAAATTTACAAAAACTAAACTATTAATGGACTCCAATGAGTGCTGGGCATTTACTTTGTTCATTAATCCTCTTATTATTACCTAAATTGAGATTTGAAACCTTGCTTTTTCCATACTTATTGTATATTTCATGATCTTTTATCAGAGGATTTTTGATTTATACTTTAATGGTGTAGATCTTGTTCTTTATCCCACGAGACTTTATTATTAAATGGGGAACTACAATAATAAACTTTAATCAATGGATGCTCTAGAACTAAAGCTATGTTCATTCAAGGATGAACCTTAACATTGAACCTGCTCAAACACCACCTCTTCTTATTTTACATCTTATATCGTCTCCTTTTTGCAAGGAAACTATGAATGGTTTGGATGAAAATGGAAATGTTCTCTGTGGTTTTAGTTGGGTGGATTCCAAGTTTTTGCTGAAATACAGATGCCACTTTAACTTATATATTCGTTTCCTTCTCCATTTGGAAAGAGAAGTGACATACCTGTTTAGTTGGGCCCACCAGGCACATGATGCTATTTTTATCGATGAATTTAAAATATGGATCTTAAGCATTATTTTTCAAAAAAGACTTCAAATTATATAATGGTTTTAAGGTAATGACTAAGAATTAACACCATTTCATTTGAAGAGACTATTTTGATGCATGTAGAATGTTGAAGATGTCAAAAATGCTGAGTGAAGTTAATTACTGAATCTTCGAAACCTTCCAGATACTTGAGTTGATATTGCTATGGATACAGCTCTTATGCTTTCCTTTTCTACTCTCTTAAAAGTAACTGGCATTCATGCCTAATTTATTTGAGGACTTTACCCAAGTTGATGCAAATTTGTTTCCTCATCAGGTGTGTGAGGGCACTGAATGTGGTCAAGCATGAATATTATCGTCTGCGAAGCAAATTTGAGACCATGTTGCAGGTAATTTTGATATGCTAATTTGAATTTTACATTTGGAATTGAGAGCATATCTGAGAAAACCTTTCTTTCGTTTCCATTACGTATTAATTATTTGATGAGTACAGAACTAATTTATATAGAGAGAGATTTCAACTCGCTTGGCTTCACTGGTTCTCTCTCCTTTCATTGAGAAATTTAAAGTTCAACCTCATATTTCCTTTGAATATGGGGTTGTTAGATTTGCTAGCATTTGCATATGTAGGTTGGGTTATGCTTTGCTTCCTCCTTTCTTTCTTTCTATGTATTCTTTATGAGTGAAGCCAGAATTTTGCTAAAACTTCAGCTTTCAATGTTGATGCTTGATCATATCCATCTAGAAACAACATGATATCATCAGGGGTAATTATGGTTTTCCTTGATGTCATATTGAAATTGTGAATTCTACAACATTGATGAGTATCATCATTTTCAATTTGCTCAAAAAGAAAGCAAGGTTGTTCCTTGTTGTCTGTGACTTCTTCTGCGATGCAAATCTGAGAGGAGTTAAATGGTCATCATATACAAAATAGTATAGTTTGTGTTCCTTAGGAGGTGGTGTGGTCTCCAGTTGTCTTCTCTAGAATAGATTTTTTTTTTATGCTTATCTTCATCCAAACCCATATCCAGGTTTCTAACTCAGCTCCCAATAAATGTCATTAAATGGGTGATCCTGGGCCTTTATTGTGATCCATTACATGCAGTGTTGCATGGACGTGAATATGAGAATCAAACTCAAACATGGATCCAGATGTTTGTGCCGGTAACAGGGAAAACTAGCGTACAACCCCTGCGATGCATGGGGTACAATTTTTTTTCCTCTTTTTTCCAAGTGTTCTTGATATGCAAGTTGGTAATATAACAAAATGTACACCAGGGGCTTCCTTGAAAGTGAGACATTACAATGTGTCTATGTAGCGATGGGACAAAAACTGGCAACCACATCATGAATGGATAACTCTACACAAGCTCTTCCATGCAGAAACTTCCATCACTAATACTGACATCGCTGATATCAACCCTGCATGATGCGTAGGGTTCTTTTTTTTTTCCTTTTTCAAATACAATATGATAATATAGAAAATTATGATAAATAGAAAGCTTTAATAGCCAAATTTCTATTGCACAATAGCGGTGATCTTTAATGATGTCCAAGCATTTTAATACTAGCACTATGTGGCAAATGGAGAAGTTTGCAGAACTGAGCCTCCATATGTATAATAGAAGAGAGATATGGGATACTTAGAATAACCTATAAATTTAACTAAATTACATATATACCTTTAAATATTATCTATTTAAACACTAAAAGGAAGATATTAAAAAGGCATTGTTTGTTAAGATCTTTTAATATACATCTCTTTTCTGAACTTTCTAATTAATTTAAGCATACTAACAAAATAATATTTTGCAAAGATGTTATAATATTCATATTCTTAGAAAATCTCGAAAAAGAACTACTACTCACTCCTAATATCAAATTTGAGGATTAAACTCGTTGTTAGAAGAGCTCAATTCTCTTCCAATCTTTAAAAGTATCTTCAAATTCGTAAGTATCCAAGTATCCGATATATATCCAACTCATAGATGTCCAACATGGATTTTTGGAACTAGACATGAGGTAACACTGCTTGCATGCATTCCTCATTATAGATGTTCTTCTCAAATTGTTTTAAATTGTGATCATTGAGCCCTTCTTATGAGCCCTTAAGTGCATTCCTTATAAAGGATGTTACTGCATTTTCTTTAGTCTTCTTGTCTTGCAGCTTTACTAGATAACTGAATGAGGTTGAGTCGACACTTGCATAATAAGAATATTTTCTGATAGCAGTGTTAATAGTTAACTTTGAAAATTCCCATGATAACATGGACTCATGTTGACATCATGGTTACCTTTGTATAAATTCATCATCTGTTTTTACAGTGCGGACACTGAATACAGGAATCAGTAGTGAGGTAGTTTGGTGGATTTTTCTCATATGTTTTCATCATTAGTTGAATGATCAGCAAAACTGTTTTGAGATACTTGTAATTTATTAAATTTGTGTACCAGTTTATTGATCGTAGCCGACCACAACTAGTTTGAGATTAGGGCTTAGTTGCATTGAGTTCCTGTTTATTAATCTCTGGTTTCTCATGGACTTTTTTTTTTTAATGCAGCTGGAGAGCAGAATTCAAGCTTATGAGAATAAACAGCAAAATTAGAAGACTGAATTTCTGGTGATATGATCTCGGTAGCTTCTTGTTTCTTTAAGTTATAGGACATCTGTAGTGACCTGAAATAACTGTACAACGAGCACATGGTGAGATGTGTAAGTTCTGTTTCATAAATTAAGTCAAAAATTCTGCAGGATTGTTGACAATTGAACTGTCATGGCCTCTATCATTTCCAAATTTGGTTCTGTAAATTTATTTTATCTTTCAAAATGGGCGATAATGCTTGATCAGCATTTGAAACCAGTGTCAGTGTTTTTAGTTTTTGGATCAAGATTCAGCAGGAAGCTCGTTAGTTTTGGTGGTCCACCCATGTAAATTGTTGCCATGTAGCATTCTGGATGATGAGTGCTTGTTGTCTTGTCTTGCGCTGGCTTCTTTGCACAAGGAACAGGATGATGAAATCTTTCCGGATGGAACAGTGATGGCAGTTTTCTTTAGCATATACATTTCAGAAGGCTTTTGTTTGAGGTTTGCTGACATAATGCTCTGACAAGCAATATTTGTGCAATCTGCATGCATGCTAACAAAAGTGCTGTGTTGTCTGTGTGCTGGTACCTGCATGTGGTGGGTGGGCGGGTGGGTTGGAGTAGAGGTTTTGGATATGTATTGGCTTTGGATTCTCGAATTCCCAATCCAAACCCAAATCGACCTGAACCCATTTAGTAGTACTGCACGATATTTCAAAACCTTTATTGAATATATAAAGAAAAAAAAGATTAGTCTTCTCTCATGATATGATTTGTCATTAGGGATTATAATTATATATGGTTGTCGATTGAATCCTGTGCAATATATTTTGATGATGTTTACATGATGCTTGCTACTATCTGTATAATATATTTATGATATAATGAGACAATCAATTTACCATGGTTACCATAATACGTGCTTCGGTTATTTTTGACCCAATTTGAACCAAAAATTTGGAGTGATAAAATTTTTGCCACCATGATTGCATCTAAAGGAACTGGATTAGGTTTACGTTCAATTTCTTAATCCAAATCAAAAATGAATTAGATTTTGGTCGTGCCTATCGCCGAGCGAAACTGACCCGGTTGCAACAATAGAGGTGTATCGTAGGCTTTGATCTGTTAGCTCCTATATTTGCGTAAGGACACATACATATATATGCATATATATATATACATACATATATATATATATATATATGGTGCAAAAATTCGCTTGCATCGGAGAGGCTGGAGTCGAGGGAGTCGCGGTCGTCGCCGGGACCTGCAAAAGAAGTCTAAATCGGAGGTGGGGTTATTCCAGCAAGACCCTCCGACGCTCAAGTCAGTTCTCTGCCTCAACAAGAATGGAGTGCTCGAACGGAGAATTTAGCAGAGTTTTGAGGTAAAAACTAAGAGCTTATTGAATAACGTATCTGGGGTTTCCCTTTTATAGACGGGGAGGGCAACAGATTGATAGCGACGTCTGTAACCGTCTGGTAGTGGGCCGTCCAGAGTCAGGAGGAATTTATTGCGGAGAGTAGTGGAGTGAGGTCGTGGCTATCGCCGTGGTTCGCCACGTGGGATCAGTTACGGGGAGTGGAGCGGCGTCTGCTGTCGTGACTCATCTGGGGGTGGTGGAATCGCACAGGATCCGCCGCAGGGAGTGGGGCAGAATCATGGCCGTTAATACGGCCTGTCAGGGAGTAATGGAGCTGCTTAGGGCCCGCCGCAGAGAGTGAAGCAGTGTTGTCCGTTATTGTGGCCTGCCAGGGGGTCCAGACTCGTCGGCCGAAGTTTGGTTGGAGTTGGTGACGGAGCCCGGCTCCCGTAGGAGTCCGGGCGAGATCTTCCCGTAGTCGGAATAGAAGATGGAGTCTGGCTTCCATAGGAACCTGGACGAAGTCCACTCGCAGTCGGTCGAGTCGAGGACGAAGTTCGGCTCCCGTAGGAGTCGGGATGAAGTCCTCCTGCAATTAAAGTCAAAGGCGAAGTCCGGCCCCCGTAGGAGTCCGGACAAGGCGTACCAGCAGTTGATGTTGAGGACGGAGCCCGGCTCCCGTAGGAGTCTGGACAAAGTCCTCTCGGAGTCGAAGTCGTGGGCGGAGCCCGGCTCCCGTAGGAGTCCGGGCGGAGTCCTCTCGGAGTAGAAGTCGTGGGCGGAGCCCGGCTCCCGTAGGAGTCCGGGCGGAGTCCTCTCGGAGTCGAAGTCGTGGGCGAAGCCCGGCTCCCGTAGGAGTCCGGGTGGAGTCCCCTTGCAATTGAAGTCAGGTACGAAGTCCGGCTCCCGTAGGAGTCCGGACGGAGCTTACCGGTAGTTGAAGTTGGCGACGAAGCCTGGCTCCCGTAGGAGTCTGGGCGGAGAGTCCCTTTTGAAGTTGGAGTTGTGGGCGGAGCCCGGCTCCCGTAGGAGTCCGGGCGGAGTCCTCTCGGAGTCGAAGTCGTGGGCGGAGCCCGGCTCCCGTAAGAGTCCGGGCGGAGTCCTCTCGGAGTCCAAGTCGTGGGCGAAGCCCGGCTCCCGTAGGAGTCCGGGCGGAGTCCCCCTGCAATTGAAGTCAGGTACGAAGTCCGGCTCCCGTAGGAGTCCAGACGGAGCTTACCGGTAGTTGAAGTTGGCGACGAAGCCTGGCTCCCATAGGAGTCCGGGCGGAGAGTCCCTCTTGAAGTTGGAGTTGTGGACAGAGCCCGGCTCCCGTAGGAGTCCGGGCGGAGTCCTCTCAGAGTCGAAGTCGTGGGCGGAGCCCGGCTCCCGTAGGAGTCCGGGCGGAGTCCTCTCGGAGTCGAAGTCGTGGGCGGAGCCCGGCTCCCGTAGGAGTCCGGGCGGAGTCCTCTCAGAGTCGAAGTCGTGGGCGAAGCCCGGCTCCCGTAGGAGTCCGAGCGGAGTCCCCCTGCAATTGAAGTCAGGTACGAAGTCCGGCTCCCGTAGGAGTCCGGATGGAGCTTATCGGTAGTTGAAGTTGGCGACGAAGCTTGGCTCCCGTAGGAGTCTGGGCGGAGAGTCCCTCTTGAAGTTGGAGTTGTGGGCGGAGCCCGGCTCCCGTAGGAGTCCGGGCGGAGTCCTCTCGGAGTCGAAGTCGTGGGCGGAGCCCGGCTCCCGTAGGAGTCCGGGCGGAGTCCGCAAGGGCTAATCCTGTTGAGAACTTCGGCTGTGGGTATTTTATACCCAACACTAGTCCCCCTACTTCCGAGTTTGAGTTTCGAATGAAGGAAGTACAGAGAGATTGGCATGGCCGAAGTTGTCCCCTCGAATCCTGTGCACAACCGTCCTTGGATATGTCGGCATTTAATGTGCGCACGCCAGAGCCCTTTTTCTGGTTAGGGCGACCTGAGGAGTCTTTTCGGAACTCCCGCCGAAACGTGAGCCCAAACGTCGCGCTATGAAAATTTGCGAACAGTCAATCCTCGATAGCGGCGAGTGAGACACGCGGGACACGTGGTAAGCACCGGTTGGCCTAGGGACACCCGCCGCCATAATTGCGCTAAGATCCGCTGCCTATTTAAACCCCCTACCCTTCCTTCAGGGCTTCATTCTGCCAAAAGGACGGCACCTTTGTTTCGTCTGAGAGCCTAGCTACTCAGCCACTTCCTTGGTGCCCCTGCCAACTCCGAGCGTCCTCCGTGCTGGTCCTTGCCGTCTTCAGCCCCCCTATTCCTCTCTAAGGGGTTTCCCCGTCATGTCCTTCACCCCGGAGGTCATCCTCAAGGGGATGTCAAGGGCTTGGAGGAAGGCAAGGAGGAGAACAGCGGTCGGTGAGTTCTCCGGCCATCGAGCGGCCGCTGAGGGTCCCCGTCGTTTCGAAGGGGGCTCGAGGAAGAATTCCTTCGACAACAGGGGTTTAATAACAGGGGCCGTCGGTAAAGGCATTCTGCCCGAGAATTTTGGAGTAGCAAGATGGGGTGATACCGGTCAAGAGGGCAGAGCTGTCGTCACAAGCTGTGGCGGGATCCTTGATGTCGTCGGGGCCGAGGGACCAGAAGCGGTCGACGTCGACGGTGGGGCAGTGAAACTTGTTGCGGGGACGGTGGAAGTAGCGCATGCCGACCTTGCCGGAGCATTTTGGACGGTGGCTGTCACGGAGCATTCGATGATGACGCATATCTCTGGTGCCGCCGCTGCCCCCGGAGTGACTCCGGTTCTTCTTGAAACAGGTCTTCGTCGCTGCTGCCGTTGCCCCTACCGCCCCGGGAATCTATCCCATCCTTTTCCCCCTAAGGTTGGGACTTCGGAGGTGGAGCGAAACAAGGCGGGGCGAAAGCCGATGGGCCCGTCACACGCACTGGACAACGCGGCTGGGAAGGACAGAAATGGGAAGAGAAGTTTGCAGCTTGAAGCGGCCTCTAGTGTATCCTTTTCAAACCGTGTTCGCGAGACTTGCAATGATGTATATTTTTTTCCTGGCCCACCGGGTCTTGTAACGTACATCTTGTTAATTGAAAAATGAAAAGGAGATTTTGTTACCTCGTCCGCATCTTGCATCGAATAGTTGTCTGTCGAACTTCTTTATTATTCTTTCTTCTCTCTTCCTCCTTTTCTTTTTTTCCTTTTCTCTCTTTTTTTTTTTTTACGTCGTCCTAAGGTCGCCGGTGGCCCCTTTTATTCGTGTTGGATTGTCATTTGCCGAGCTCCTTTTTAATTTTTACGCCGTTCGAAGGTACCCGGTTGCCATTGCACCAACCCATCTTTTCCGTCAATGGCTGCAGGCTCGCCCGGGGCCATTCGGGCTTGGGGTCCCTCTTAGGGCTTGAGTTCGGGGGTCCGAGCTTCTGTCACCCTGAGTAAGTTGTCCTATTTTGCATCGAAAGCTTCCTTAAAAGCTGGGACTCCCGATGGGAGCCCCAGTCCTTGCTGTGACAAGGTTTTCTGCACCTTGGCCGCTGTTTGTTTTCCAATCGTCGCTGTTGTGGTCCATTGCCTTCCTTTTTCCTTTTCGTTTGGAATTTTTCTTCGCTGAAGTCGAGACGAAGTTCGGCTCCCGTGGGAGTCTGGACGAAGAACACTAGCTGTTGAAGTTGGTGACGAAGTCCGGCTCCCGTAGGAGTCCGGGCGGAGAGTCCCTCTTGAAGTTGGAGTTGTGGGCGGAGCCCAGCTCCCGTAGGAGTCCGGGTGGAGTCCCCTGCAATTGAAGTCAGGTACGAAGTCCGGTTCCCGTAGGAGTCCGGACGGAGCTTACCGGTAGTTGAAGTTGGCGATAGAGCCGGCTCCCGTGGGAGTCCGGGCGGGGCCTTCTTGCGGTAGAAGTCGCGGACGGAGCCCGGCTCCCGTAGGAGTCCGGGCCTTCGGCTTTGCTCGAGCTAGGGCGAGGTTCTCCTTCTGTTCTTAACAGGGCTGTAGGGGCGCATATGAGCGTTGCAGGGCCTCTCCCCCCATCCGGTCTAAATGAAACCGGGCCTTCGACTTTGCTCAAGTTAGGGCGAGGTTCTCCTCCTGTCCCTAACAGGGCTGTGGGGGCGCATATGGGCGTTGCAGGGTCTCTCCCTCCATCCGGTCTAAATGGAACCGGGCCTTCGACTTTGCTCAAGTTAGGGCGAGGTTCTCCTCCTGTCCCTAACAGGGCTGTGGGGACGCATATGGGCGTTGCAGGGCCTCTCCCCCCATCCAGTCTAAATGGAACCGGGCCTTCGACTTTGCTCAAGTTAGGGCGAGGTTCTCCTCCTGTCCCTAACAGGGCTGTGGGGGCGTATATGAGCGTTGCAGGACCTCTCCCCCCATCCGGTCTAAATGGAACCGGGCCTTCGACTTTGTCGGGATGACGTTTTCCCTTCGTTTCTGACACAGTTTGTGCGAATTGTTCAAGACATACAGGTATGCAACTTTCAATTAAAATGAAGTTATTGGTAGTACACCCGTAAGTTTTTCGAGCTCCACGATCGCGGGAGGTCGGCTCCTCCGAGTTCCTTAAGATAATAAGTTCTTGGCCGGACTACTTCTTTGACTTCATATGGTCCTTCCCAGTTTAGGGCGAGTTTCCTCCGATTCTGAGGTTGCGAGACAGCAGCTCGTCGAAGCACTAGATCTCCTGCTTTAAAGGCTTTGTTCTTGACCCGGGTGTTGTAATATCGAACAACTTTCTGTCTGTAGCTGCTATTCGAACCTGAGCAATCTCCCGTCTTTCTTCCAGCAGGTCGAGGTTGGCTCTAAGACTTTGTGAATTTTGATGTTCGTCGAATGCCACGACTCGTGCCGACGGGAGTTTAAGCTCGATTGGGATGACGGCTTCCGTACCGAAGGCTAAAGCAAAGGGGGTCTCCCCGTAGGTAGCCTCTGGGTAGTTCGATACGCCCACAGCACATGATAAAGCTCGTCCGCTCAAGTTTCCTTCGCTTTTTCAAGCCTTGTCTTAATCTCCTGCAAAAGGGTTCTGTTAGTCACCTCAGCTTCGCCGTTCGCCTGGGGATGGGCTACTGATGTGAAGTTGTGGAAGATGTTTAGATCTTCACAGAATTCGGCGAATTTTGCTCCCGCAAATTGTCGTCCATTATCAGTGATTAGGGTTCTAGGCAGACCGAACCTACACACGATCGACTTCCAGACGAAATCTTGCACTTTTGCTTCTGTGATTTTCGCTAGTGGTTCGGCTTCAACCCATTTGGTGAAGTAGTCGATCGCTACAAGGAGGAACTTCCTTTGCCCAGACGCCATGGGAAAGGGGCCAAGGATATCCATCCCCCATTGTGCAACAGGCCATGGGGCACTCAAGGGTGTGAGCTCAGTGGCGGGCTGTCTCTGGACGTTGGCGTATCTCTGGCATCGATCACACTTTTTGACATATTCAATCGAATCATGATGTATCGTTGGCCAGTAATATCCTTGGCGGAGCAACTTGTGGGATAAAGATCTAGCCCCAAATGGTTTTCGCAAATTCCTTCATGTACTTCCCACAAGGCGTAGTCAGCTTCCGAGGGTCGGAGACATTTTAAGAGGGGTAAAGAGTATGATCTCTTGTACAATTTGTCCTCATAAAGGAGGTATCTAGAGGCTTGATTTCGGAGCTTCCGAGCTTCTTTCGCATCCTGGGGAGGACTCCATCTCTGAGATAGATTATCAGTGGGTCGATCCAGCTGGGTTCATGGTCAATCTCCATCACGGGCCGCGACTCTTCTGTACTCGGGTGCTTCAGAACTTCAAAGAGAACGCCTTTGGGCAACTCGCCGGAGCCAACGTTGCCAGCTTGGAGAGAAGGTCAGCTCTGGTATTCTCCAATCTTGGAATCTGCCTAATATTGAAGCTGCTAAAGGCGGGGGTAAGCTCCTTTATTTTCTCAAGGTATTTGGCCATACTGTCCTCCCGCGCTTCATAACTCCCGCTGACTTGTCCCACCACCAGTTGGGAGTCGCTGTGTACCCGGAGTTGACCTATTCCCAGCTCTTTGGCGATCCTTAGTCCTGCGATCAGAGCTTCATATTCCGCTCCATTGTTTGTTGCGGGAACTCGAAACGCAGAGCGTACTCCACGATGACTCCCTCTGGACTGACCAAGATCAGACCTGCACCTGCGCCCGACATGTTGGAAGATCCGTCCACATAGAGGGTCCAAAAGCGATCGGAGGGATTGGCCTCTTCGTTGGGGGAGTTCGGTTGAGACTTCAGGTTGTCAACTTTGCTTTGCTCAGGTTCAGCCTCCTCTGGGATGGTGCACTCTACTATAAATCTGCCAGTATTTGGGCCTTCACTGCTGGTTTGGGTCGGTAGTTGATGTCGAATTCTGTGAGCTCGATCGCCCATTTTGTCATTCTCCCAGAGGTGTCCGCCCGGTGCAAAACCGCCTTGATCGGTTGATTGGTGAGTAGCATCACGGTGTGCCCTGAAAGTAGGGTCGGAGCCTCCGAGCTGCAATCAACAAGGCGTAAGTCAGTTTTTCTAATTTGGTGTACCTGATCTCGACGTCCCTCAGCACACGGCTAACGTAGTAGATTGGTCGCTGGACTTTCGCTTTTCTTTGACAAGGACGGCCGCGAGGGCCATGGGAGAGACCGCTAGGTATAAAAATAGTTCCTCCCCAGGTTCAGGCTTTGCCAACAGCGGGGGTGAGGCAAGGTAGCTTCTTAACTCTTCGAACGCCTGTTGGCACTCAGAGGTCCAACAGAAGTTCTTCGGCTGCTTGAGGGTTTGAAAGAAGGGCAAGCACCGTTCGGCCGACCTTGCGACGAAGCGATTAAGGGCCGCTATCCTTCCCGTGAGGCGCTGAACCTCTTTGATCGATTTTGGGGCGGCCATCTCTTGGATGGCGCAATTTTCTCTGGATTGGCCTCGATCTCACGCCCTGATACCATGAAGCCAGAACTTTCCTGAGGTTACTCGAAAGCGCATTTAGTGGGGTTCAGCTTCATTCTATATTTTCGAAGAGCGTCGAAGGTCTCCTCGAGGTCGGCGACATCATTTCTGGAAGACTTGCTTTTTACGAGCATATCGTCCACGTAGACCTCCATGTTTCGGCCGATCTGCTCTTTGAAGATTTTGTTCACCAACCGTTGGTAGGTTGCGCCCGCATTCTTGAGGCCGAAAGGCATGACCCTGTAACAGTAAAGGCCACTATTAGTGATGAAAGCTGTCTTCTCTTCGTCTTCCGACGCCATTCTAATTTGATTATAGCCGGAGAATGCGTCCATAAAGGATGAGGAGCTCATGGCCTGAGGTCGCGTCCACCAGTTGGTCGATTCTGAGAAGGAGTAGCTGTCCTTTGGACAAGCCTTATTCAGCTTTTTGAAGTCTATGCACATCCTCCACTTACCGTTTGCTTTTTTGACCAGGACAACATTGGAAATCCAATCAGGATAATTGACTTCCTTAATGAATCCGGCCTTGAGGAGCTTATCCACTTCCTCGGCTATCGCTTCTGCCTCTCCGGGGCATGACTCTGGATTTTTTCTTTCGTTGGTCGATGCTTTGGATCGACGGCCAGATGATGCTCCATGACTTCCGTGTCAATCCCCGGCATGTCCGCTGGAACCCAAGCGAAAACGTCCGCATTTCTTCGTAGAAAATCAATGAGACGCGTCCGCACCTCCTCCCCCAGGTTGGAGCCGATTAGCGCTACATGCTCCGCGTTCCCATCATTCAAAGGATCGGTACCAGATCTTCGATTGGGGTGCCCCCCTCTTCGGTGAGGTCATCGCGAGCATCTAGTCCATCGACGGACAGGGGTCAGATTGATCGCTTCTTTGCAAGGCGATGTTGTAGCAGTGTCTGGCCAGGGCTTGGTCTCCCCGGACCTCTCCGATCCCCTGGTTGGTGGGGAACTTCAACTTCAAATGGTAGGTTGATACGACAGCTCGGAGAGCATTGAGGCCAGATCGGTCGAGGATTGCATTGTAGGCGGATGGCGCCTTCACCACCAAGAAATTCACCAGAGCCCTGGATTGCTTTGGATATTGACCCACGGCCACAGTCAAAGTTATCATCCCTTCCGTCGGAACGGCGTCACCGGTAAACCCTACTAAGGGGAGCTAATTGGCCTCAGATGACCATTAAGAGTGGACATTCTTGAAAAGACGTCGTAGAACAAGATGTCGGCCGAACTTCTGTTGTCGACAAGAATGTGACGGACGTCGTAATTTGCTATATTCAAGGAAACTACGACTGCTCGTTATGAGGGAATTGGACTCCCTGGGTGTCTTCTTCGGTAAAGGTTATGGGTTCTTCAACCTTTTGCCGCTTGGGGATACAGCCGGTATGTTGGTTGTTTCTCGCTGGGATCCTCCGAGATGGTGTTGACGGAATCCGTCAGAGGCCGATCGTCCGGCCACCCCATGTCGGCGACCATAGCCGGAGGATGCGGGGCCTGGGAAACTAGGGTGAGACCGGGGTCCGAGATATGGCTGCGGAGGCCGTGGGCAGTTGTGCGAATGTCTCGCGAGAAGGCATCAGGTGAGGATCCAGTGGGGGAAAGGAGGAGTGGGTGCCGGATAAGATGACCGGAGGCGGATCCGTTGAGCGCTCCTTTAAGAACAAGGGTACTGCGAAGACACAGCCCTTCCTCTAGCGCCAATCCTGTTGGTGCAAAAAATCCGCTTGCGCCGGAGAGGCTGGAGTCGAGGGAGTCGCGGTCGCCGCCGGGACCTGCAAAGGAAGTCTAAACCGGAGGTGGGTTGCTCCGGCAAGACCCTCCGACGCTCAAGTCAGTTCTCTGCCTCAACAAGAATGGAGTGCTCGAACGGAGAATTTAGCAGAGTTTGAGGTAAAAACTAAGAGCTTATTGAATAACGTATCTGGGGTTTCCCTTTTATAGACGGAGAGGGCAACAGATTGATAGCGACGCTGTAACCGTCTGGTAGTGGGCCGCTCAGAGTCAGGAGGAATTTATTGCGGAGAGTAGTGGAGTGGGTCGTGGCTATCGCCGTGGCTCGCCACGTGGGATCAGTTACGGGGAGTGGAGCGGCGTCTGCTGTCGTGACTCATCTGGGGTGGTGGAATCGCACAGGATCCGCCGCAGGGAGTGGAGCAGAATCATGACCGTTAATACAGCCTGTCAGGGAGTAATGGAGCTGCTTAGGGCCCGCCGCAGAGAGTGGAGCAGTGTTGTCCATTATTGTGGCCTGCCAGGGGGTCCAGACTCGTCGGCTGAAGTTCGGTTGGAGTTGGTGACGAAGTCCGGCTCCCGTAGGAGTCCGAGCGAGGTCTTCCCATAGTCGGAATAGAAGATGGAGTCTGGCTTCCATAGGAACCTGGACGAAGTCCACTCGCAGTCGGTCGAGTCGAGGATGAAGTTCGGCTCCCGTAGGAGTCGGGATGAAGTCCTCCTGCAATTAAAGTCAAAGGCGAAGTCCGGCCCCCGTAGGAGTCCGGACAAGCGTACCAGCAGTTGATGTTGAGGACGGAGCCCGGCTCCCGTAGGAGTCTGGACGAAGTCCTCTCGGAGTCGAAGTCGTGGGTGGAGCCCGACTCCCGTAGGAGTCCGGGCGGAGTCCTCTCGGAGTCGAAGTCGTGGACGGAGCCCGGCTCCGTAGGAGTCCAGGCGGAGTCCTCTCGGAGTCGAAGTCGTGGGCGAAGCCCGGCTCCCGTAGGAGTCTGGGCGGAGTCCCCCTGCAATTGAAGTCAGGTACGAAGTCCGGCTCCCGTAGGAGTCCGGACAGAGCTTACCGGTAGTTGAAGTTGGCGACGAAGCCTAGCTCCCGTAGGAGTCCGGGGGGAGAGTCCCTCTTGAAGTTGGAGTTGTGGGCGAAGCCCGGCTCCCGTAGGAGTCCGGGCGGAGTCCTCTCGGAGTCGAAGTCGTGGGCGGAGCCCGGCTTCCGTAGGAGTCCGGGCGGAGTCCTCTCAGAGTCGAAGTCGTGGGCGGAGCCCGGCTCCCGTAGGAGTCCGGGCGGAGTCCTCTCGGAGTCGAAGTCGTGGGCAAAGCCCGGCTCCCGTAGGAGTCCGGGCGGAGTCCCCCTGCAATTGAAGTCAGGTACGAAGTCCGGCTCCCGTAGGAGTCCAGACGGAGCTTACCGGTAGTTGAAGTTGGCAACGAAGCCTGGCTCCCGTAGGAGTCCGGGCGGAGAGTCCCTCTTGAAGTTGGAGTTGTGGGCGGAGCCCGACTCCCGTAGGAGTCCGGGCGGAGTCCTCTCGGAGTCGAAGTCGTGGGCGGAGCCCGGCTCCCGTAGGAGTCCGGACGGAGTCCTCTCGGAGTCGAAGTCGTGGGCGAAGCCCGGCTCCCGTAAGAGTCCGGACGAAGTCCCCCTGCAATTGAAGTCAGGTACGAAGTCCGGCTCTTGTAGGAGTCCGGACAGAGCTTACCGGTAGTTGAAGTTGGCGACGAAGCCTGACTCCCGTAGGAGTCCGGGCGGAGAGTCCCTCTTGAAGTTGGAGTTGTGGGCGGAGCCCGACTCCCGTAGGAGTCCGGGCGGAGTCCTCTCGGAGTCGAAGTCGTGGGTGGAATCCGGCTCCCGTAGGAGTCCGGGCGGAGTCCGCAAGGCTAATCCTATTGAAAACTTCGACTGTGGGTATTTTATACCCAACAATATATATATATATATATATATATATATATATATATAGAGAGAGAGAGAGAGAGAAGAGAGAGAGAGAGAGGAGCACACAAAAGAAAATGTCAGATATTTATGCTATAACAGTCCATTATAATAAAAGATAGCACAGCCATTATATTTTCCATTATATGTTCCCAAATAACATAATAATAGGTGGTGGACCCTAATAATGGCCATTACAACAGCAATAACACCGTTATCTAAAACGGTGATATAAAAAATACACTGTACAACGGTTGTCATTTTGCTTTCACGATCCCAATCAAGTGGAGCATTCGCACTACGATCTTAAGTACTGGCAAATTCCACTTCAAAAGTGTCAGATGCAACTTCTAGTGGCGGACAGGAAGAACATCAGCTGCATCTTATATTTTCAATATACCACAGATTCCAAATCTGTCAATATTTGATAGCCACTGATATTGATTGATGTTACAATCAAATGGCAGTTTCAGGAGAGCCACTGTCTCAACATCAACAATTATGCGATATTAGGCCAAGCATAAACTTATGCTCGCCTATACTCATCACCGCAGTCGCCAATTGCTTCAAGCAAATCCTTTCCCTTTTTGGATACCTCTGTGATTTCGTTTATGTCTTCTTCATCCAGAGCAAGAGAAAATACAGCATTTGTATCCTGAATATGTTCTCCAAGACCAAGTCTAACACCTACCATCGATCCAGCAACCGATTGCTGCTCCCAGAGTCCAACCAAAATAACATACAATAAAAATATCAAGCACTGTAACAGTTGTTGATCCATTATTATAATTCACAACAAATATTGCAATACGATTTCATCATAATTTGATATAATTGGTTTTACCTGATCCAGTATGTATCTAACAGCAACAGTTGGGATTGAGACCCCATGTTTAGAAGCTACCCTCTTCAGTGTCTGAAGCAAAACTTGGAAGAGACTCCATCCACCCCAAGCATCAACCATCTGTCAAAGTTCACAATGAATGACTGGAATATGACTTTGAAAACAAATTATGCACATTTGTGTCAAGTGTAAAAAAGCAGCTGATGTATGAAAAAAAGCATACCCTTTTATACTTCTGCAGAGATGGTGTATTTAGAGGAGGGCCAGCAAAGGGAATCGACACATTGGTATCTAAAAACTTTTCAGAAAGTAGACCACCCATTACAGTCCCATACCTGCATTTCGAAATCTATCAGCTTTAGTTAATAGAGGTGGGTGTGTGTGTGTGAGAGCGAGAGAGAGAGAGAGAGAGAGACGTTATAAGTTTCACTCCTGTAAGCTGACAAAGTTCTGCCATTCTCTGCTGAGGGCGCATGTCTACAACAGAATGTTGTACCTAACATCACCATTTGATTGCACAAACATCTCAGAGCACCAAACAAGACAATTAATCAAATAAAAACAAAGTTAAAAACGATCTATTGTCCTTTCTCTATACTGAGCAGAGGGATTTTCTGAAGGAAATCCATTACCTGATTGCTAACAACTGGGATCCCATTTTCCAGTATTATATGTAATCTTTCAGTATCAAAGTTAGTCAAAGCTATAGTCTTGATTTTACCTGCACGTTTTTCAGTGTTGAAAACTGATTAGATCAGGAGATGCCAGTCTCATTGTAACAAACCTTAAAGAGTTGAAAAAATAACACACTTTTGAAGTCAGCAATAGGAGAATAATAATATATTGTCCTTTCTAACCTTCTTCTTTCAGATCAGTTTGGTGTTTTAGGGCATCGAGGTATCCAGGATTGGAATAATCCCACCTGTCTCAAGGAAAGCCATAGCATAACCACTAAGTTGGAATGAACTAAAAATGTCACTAAAGAAATGATTTCATAAACTGTACACTACAATAAATCAAAGCACTTACATGTTTTGAAAATTACTAGACAACCAAGTAACCTGTTAAATGCAGTTTTCCTCTAAAAATAAAAAAAAGGAAAAAAACTGTTCACTGCAGAGAACATTTTCTATTATTCTCCTTCAAAGATTAGCTTGAAGAACCCTCATGATCTTTTTGCGCATAGTCCTATCTCTCTCTCTCACTCTCATGCATACACAATTTGATCTTTGAAAAGAGATGCATAATGTCAAGAGAAGGTCATGCACTTATTACAGTCAACTGCACCAAAATCTTAAACCCTAAGCTGCTAACCATAATCCACACACAAATATCTTTACAATAGCTTTATTGCTTAATGATGGCATAAAATACCATAACTAAAATACTATAGCATCCTACCGTAAACGATGCTTTAATTACAGATGCACTGATGCAGCATCCTTAATCAAGATACAACCTGGCTTTCTGTAGCAAACGCAAATTTAACCCATG